>NC_059294.1:3242500-3290000 GCF_017591435.1 Portunus trituberculatus | reverse complement strand
AGAGAGAGAGAGAGAGAGAGAGAGAGAGAGAGAGAGAGAGAGAGAGAGAGAGAGAGAGAGAGAGAGAGAGAGAGAGAGAGAGAGAGAGAGAGAGAGAGAGAGAGAGAGAGTAGCATGTGACATTGCAAGTATGAGGAGAAAGTTATGTTGCAGTGTCTTTATCCTGCGGGCGCTCACATGCCCCTTACAAGCAGCCTCTCATGATTTCTTGCCTGGCGTAGACCTAGTCATTGTTTTCGCCCAGACCGTAGCTTGGTGTCTACTGGCGGAGGCTGACGGGGACTAGGCCAGACCAGATCAACCCCAAGCCACCTGACCTCAGCGGTGCGCCTGACATTTATTGGTGGAAAGAAAAAAAAAAGTTTAAGATCACTCGCTCTGTGGTAAAGGTGACGACTCCCTTTGATATTTTTGGGCTATTCTGCTTCCTCCTCCTCCTTCTTTTCCTCCTTCTTCTCCTTCTCTTTCTCCTTCTCCTCCTCCTCCTCCTCCTCCTCCTCCTCCTCCTCCTCCTCCTCCTCCTCCTCCTCCTCCTAAGGAACAGGAACTTCAGAGAGGGAGGAAGAGGAAGGAATAAGGAAGTATATATATATATATATATATATATATATATATATATATATATATATATATATATATATATATATATATATATATATATAATAAAATGATGCGTGACAAGGAGATAGGCTCATTTATTCATCTTTCTTCTTCTTCTTCTTCTTCTTCTGTTTTCTCTACGTGTTCTTATCGACAAGATATCCAGAAATTCTCACAAGAAGTGTAAGTCAAAAAAATACTGAAGATTTTACTGTAAAGGAGGAACATTAACAGGAGGTGGAGGAAGAAGAGGAAGAGGATGAGGATATAGAGCTGTAAACGAAAGCAGTAAAGGGATTAGTTAAGTCGTGGAACCAGGAAAGTGCTCATAAACGTAATATTGGTGATCAATGTGGTGGTGGCGGTGGTGTGGTGAGAAGGCCCATGGCGTCTCCGGTTAGTGGTGACGGGCATCGTAGTGGCCGTGGCGATGGTGGTGAACAACCTCCTTTGTCATTCCTGGATGTCCTTCGCCACAGTCCCTCCCTGTCCCACTCGTCCTCCCAACCGTCCGTCCTTCACTCCCTACCTTTGCTCTGTTTTTTACACCCAAATTCGTCCACAATCTTGTCCTTCCATATCTCTCATCCTGCTCCTGCTCTTTTACTCCACCCTCTCTCCTTGCTCCCATCACTGGCTCGCTCTCACTTTCCTCCGATTGAAATAAGTCGAATCAACATCTTTGACCCACTCACCGAGATATGTTTACATGAGGGAACGAGAGGCCTGTGTAACGGGAAGGGCTGAGAGGGAGGCGTCAGATGGTCAAGAGCTAATAATTCCTTTGTGTCTGATCGCTGTTGAAAAGTAATAACGGCAGGAAGGTGTATAGTGCTTAAGTTAGCTTATAAGACCAAGAGGCTCGAGAGGGAGGCGTGAGAGAGGAGAATAAGGGCTAATCATTTCTTTGTGACCTGATAGCTGTTGTCATCGGTGTGAGTCTGTGTAGTGCTTGTTACTTCTCAGCTCACGAGCGGCTTAAGGAGGGAGGGCAGTTGTTGAAGATCGCTTAGAAGGAGGAAGTGGCGGGATCGAGAGTCTTGGAGTGGCTGGAGAGATGTTTTCCATATCGATTAGGTGGAGGTGTGAGAGGGACGCTACAAGTGCTGGTTACGAGGGATTAGAATGAAATTAATGAGGCACGTGCGTGTTTGTGCAAATGCTGTGATGAGTGGGGATTATTTGAGCGCTGGGGAGATGACACTCGGGGATTCATATCATCATGTGAAGCAAACACGTCATTAGCGCGGCTCAGTGTGTGTGTGTGTGTGTGTGTGTGTGTGTGTGTGTGTGTGTGTGTGTGATTGGGTCCCGAGAGAGAGAGAGAGAGAGAGAGAGAGAGAGAGAGAGAGAGAGAGAGAGAGAGAGAGAGAGAGAGAGAGAGAGAGAGAGAGAGAGAGTAACGCTTGTGCTTCAATGGTCAGTAAACACTAAGTCATCCTCTTCCTTTGGTGTCTTGAGCCTCGGAACAGATAAATTGTTAGTGAATGTGATGCAGAGATCAATAACGACGCTAGAGTTATTTGTCGCGGTGGGAAGAGAAGATAAGGATGTTGACACTAAGGTGAATTTTGTAATTAGCAACTCAACGTCAAACGTCACTCGTGTCACTCGTGGACGCCCTAGGAAGAGGAAGTAAGCAGGCGACCAGGGTGGTTGTCAGTCTATCTCACCTACTTCCGTACCCGTGCTAGTCTTTTTGCAATTATTTAAGGTGGTCGGCAATATCCCTTCCACTTTTGTGCACCCGTTTTTTCCCGGTGTTTTTCTCCCGTAAGACAACGAATGGCTGGATTTGATACCTTTACCTGGCCGCACCGTTAGCACCCCAGTGTAAAAGAAGCAGTTTTTGTGTGCGTTTCCCGGCAGGGACAGCGACCTTCAATGGGACCACCCGACTTCGTTTAGCTGGCGCCAGGACGAGTTTTCTTTTTGGGACTTGACTCATGGGGTAAAGAAATGCACTTCACCGTTGAACTATTGTAATAACTACTTTTGGATTACCAACGCGCTGCTTAGATGGGATTAGATTACCGAAGACCTTGTACAAATATCTTGTTTGTTTGACTAAGTAAAGTTTTACGTCAGAGCCTGATGCGCAACGAAACTAACTTGCTCGAGAGGTTTCGACTTGACAAGCTACTAACTTGTTTTCAAAAAAAAAAAAAAAAAGAAGAGAGAGAGAGAGAGAGAGAGAGAGAGAGAGAGAGAGATAAATGCATGTGACTGACAGGCGCCGCCTTGCCTCACCTGCTACCCGCCGCTCATGGCTCTTGATCATTGTCTGCACTGAGATGTCCAGCTCGCTTCATTCATGACCTTTCAACATGCAACGGAATCTGAAGGCAAACCGCGTGTACTTCATTATAATAGCCACACGTCTGCCCTGTGGTCCTGAGGCCGCTCAGTGACAGGCTGCCCGGGAAAACAGAATTGCTCCCCCTTATGTGTGGGAGAAGGTCGGTGCAGGATTAGCCGGCAGGTGCCCGTGGCGTGCCTTGAGGTAGAAAACACATGGAAGAGATGGGCGGGAAGTGACCGCGCGACGAGTGAAGGCTGTATTGCGTCACACGCTGGAGACCAGACCTAGACCAGACAGTCACGAGGTGGCCGCGTGGGGCCCGGTGCGTGGTGACTTGGCATGGCAAGGGTCGAGGGAGTGTGCCGCGTATTTGGGGATTGGAATAGGATGCTCTGCATGAAGGGCGTGGCGTGGGGCATTGACAGGAGTATTTGGAGGCGCATGGGTGAGGTCTGAGTGGGATGTGAGGTGCCTGGGTGTTGTATCGAGAGACAGATCTAATGACGCTTGAGGAGCTGCGTAGTATTAGACGGGGATAGCACGTGTTATTGTCTACTTGTAATATGTTGGTTGTTTATTTTTCTAACATGATATTTCTAATAATCCAGTTTTCCTTCAACTGATGATTGCAATGCGGTAAGATGTGTCAACACGCACTTCCCACCGCTGTCTTCTTGGTAATCTATACGAAAGTAATTCCAAGAGTTTCTCCATTATGGTTTCTTCTCTTCTGATGCTTTACTGTTCACTAAGCATCGTTCTTACCAATGATAATCTTCGCTCAATGAGTAAAACCGTTTTCCGTAGAAACTCGCTGCCCTTCATCTTTCAGAAATGCTCAGTTAATTGCCTTTACTTAAAAGAATAGTAATTTTATTTCCTCTTAGACTTTCCTTCCATTCCCTCTGAACATAAACATAGTCATCTTCCTTTCAGTTTCCCCGAATCCACATTCATTCCCTGTCATATGCGATCCTTCCCTTCAATGCAATATTGCTGCATTTCGAGTCTTCCTCCTCCTTCTATTCTTCCGTAGAGAGAGAGAGAGAGAGAGAGAGAGAGAGAGAGAGAGAGAGAGATTTAACAGTATCCCCAATAATTTGGATCTTGTGAAGTTTGCCTTTCGACTGAAAACCCACTTTACTAAACTTTTAATGCACAATTCTAATCTTCCCCTCAATTAGGTAATGAGTATAAAAGAGCGACGCCCTTATCTCGTTTTTTCTTTTCCTCTTAGTCTTTATCATCTTTCTCCACTTAAATTTGTTGATCTCTTCCCTTGCCTTCTTTCCATCTGTCTTCTTTTTCCCTTTTTCATTCCTTTCTTCCCTTTTTTCTCTTCTTTTTATATTATTTTCTCGCTTCCTTTTCATCATCCTCTTCTTCATTCTTTATTCTTCACTGTTGCGGTATTAGGCAATAGACGTCAATAAATCAATTATCAGCATCGTCGTCGTCTTTGTCCTCCTCCTCCTCCTCCTCCTCCTCCTCCTCCTCCTCCTCCTCCTCCTCCTCCTCCTCCAAGTCATCATCACATTGCACTGCGCCTCACAACCGTTAACTTACACCATCGCCACACTCGCTATCCTGACAGTCATCGTGTTCCCGTGGCTGCTTGTCCTCGTAAACCTCTCTGGGACATCATCGTTACGCCAAACTCAGGTCGTGACGGGCGGCTCACCCCATCAGTGTCGCGGACGTCAGTTCTTCCCTTAATTGGTCGTGGGCTGGAATGGCTTTTTAGAAGTAATCTCGTGATCATTGGAGACTGTCAGCGGCTGTAGGGTCAGAATGGCTCAATGTGGTGGTGGTGGTCGTGGTGGTGGTGTGATGGCATAGAGGTGGTATGATGGTGGTGGTGGTGTGCTAGTGGTGGTGGTGGTGATGGTGGTGGTGTACCTTAGCATTGAGTTAAATGGACAAGTCATGCGTTGCGATCCGGAAACAGAGAAAAAAACACAAGGAAACACACACACACACACACACACACACACACACACACACACACACACACACACACACACACACACACACACACACACACACACACACACACACACACACACACACACACACACACACACACACACACACACACACAGAAAAAAATAGATAAAATAAAACTAGAGTTAGGGCTTATGTGTTCTGCAAGACTGATTTTATTACCTACTCTATCTAATTTAAAGAAAAAAAGTGTAGGATGGTAAAGGGTAAGGTTTTCTCCATTTCTGTGAGGTAATTAAGGGCGACGAGCGTACGGTGTTGTCACTTACCTTGTTCGAATTTAGATCGTGTGACTTAGAGGTGTAGAATCGTGGGGTGTAGGGGGTGTAGTTACTTTGCCCAGGTAATTAGGGTTAAGGTGTGTAGGGTGTAGTCACTTTCCCAGGTTAATTAGCATCGTGAGGTGTTGCGTGTAGTCGCTTTTCCTTTCTCATGTACGCAAGAAGTAACTAGTTTTACTTATCTTTTTTTTTTTTACATTCTTATATTTCTTTTCCCCACTAGCCAATAGTACCCCCTTTAGCCAATAAATTCCCGTGAAAAGGCCATATGGTATATAAAAAAAAATTGATATATAAGAACACAACAAAAGAACAGCATAACGTATAAAGGCAAGCTGCAAGAAGCCAGTAAGCCTACACGTTACTGCTACTCATGGCAGTCCCTTCTACACACGCCCATCTGTCTACAAAACGCCCAAGAAACAAAAGCACTTGTGTTGTCGGTATTTCATCATGACATACTAAACGAGTTTTTTCCTGAAGGCGACACTGCTTTTTTTTTTTTTTTTTATATATATGTAAGTGCGAATGTTCCAGTGTTTATGCGTAGTCTTATTTTTGTCGTGTATCTTAATGTATTTTTTTTTCTTTGCCAAATTTCAGGAAGCTAATAGTACTCCGAAGGTGATGATACACATTTTTTGTCATAGTATCTCTTTAAGTATCTCTTGACCTTCGGCAGGGCTAAATGTGAAAAGGACACGGGAGAGACCTGGAGGAACCTTACGACGACGACCCCCACACTCTCTCTCTCTCTCTCTCTCTCTCTCTCTCTCTCTCTCTCTCTCTCTCTCTCTCTCTCTCTCTCTCTCTCTCTTCTCTCTCTCTCTCTCTCTCTCTCTCTCTCTCTCTCTCTCTCTCTCTCTCTCTCTCTCTCTCTCTCTCTCTCTCTCTCTCTCTCTCTCTCTCTCTCTCTCTCTCTCTCTCTAAGCAGGAGTCACGTGTCCAGTAATAGGATGCAATGTAAAGAGTCTTCCTCGTGGATGCTCTTAAGTTACTGGCGGGTATTGACCTCAGTGTCACGCTGGTTCGACAGGTGAGGCAGCGGAGTACGTGCAGGATGGAGATGGAGCGGCATATGGGGCTGCCAATTTAATTTCTTACGCCGGTACTCTCATAAGGAGTGGTTATAAAGGCCACTGGAGATGATTAGTCGTGTTCTCAAGGGTGTGTTTGTCATTGCCGAGTTCTTGTTAACGTATCACGAGAGTAATTGGAAAAAAGAGAAAGTTACAAACGGTAATACTTTTTCAATAGAGCCAGTTGAAAGTGAGATGAGATGCCGATACATTTAATGACACATGAATCCGGCAATAAATGTATAAGGTCAAAGGTGTAAACGATGTAGACCCTGTATACACGTAAAAAGAAAAGAAAAAAAAACGCAGTCATAATACCACAACCATTATATTTTCTTTTTCCTATTATTCTTTTCTTTTTTGTATCTTCACAATAAAACCAACTTTATTTTTTCTTTACTTGTTTTTCTATATTATGATTTTTTTTTAAATTTATTTTAAGACATCATGCCGACTGCCTGACATTTCCTTTGTGCCGAAGAAAAACTGTGATGCCTTTGAGCAAGAACCTCGAGTAGAAAAGGCTGCGTCATGAGGTGGTGGTCGCGAGGCACACCGCGGCCCATTGTTTCCCTCAGATCACCGCTTCGTCCTCATCGGGTCCCGCTCACGTTTTCCCTCGTGAACACACTTGAAGGACACGCCCACGGTGGTCTAGAGAGAGAGAGAGAGAGAGAGAGAGAGAGAGAGAGAGAGAGAGAGAGAGAGAGAGAGAGAGAGAGAGACGTAGTGATAGAACTGAATAGCATTGTTTGTGGATTAGACAATAATACGCTTGAAATGCTCATTAATAAAGATAATTAGGGCATACAGTTCAGCAGAAATACGGACTTGACATGACATGACACCCAGAGTTTATTATTATAGCCCCATGACACTCTGCACAGTGGTGGTGGTGACGATAACAATAAGTACTCCCTTTGCGGTGTGTGTTGCTCGTGATGGACACTGACACCGGCCTTGTGTTAATTGTATATGTTATTTATGGGATCTGATTACTGGTCGGCGCTTCAATATTACTACAATGGATTTTTCGTGTGACTTAATTGAAAGGCAGCAAAAAAGAAAAAAAAATAAAAGAATGAATAAATAAATAAATAAATAAATAAATAAATAAATGAAAAAAAAATAAACGACTTGATTAAAAAAAAGCTTGAAACTGGTTAATGTTTTTGAAGTTGCTGAAGAAATGAATATGGATTTTGTCTTTATATTTGTGAGTCATGCTTGAAGTTACGAATCATACACGTGGATTGATTAGAGTAAATTTTTCTTTAGAAACTATTTTTTTTTTTTCATTGTGGGGCAGTGTATTTATGTAAGTTATCTTGTACATATTTGCAACCATGACTATGATTGTGTGAAAATCATCGCTTCGTGCATGAAAATGTAATCAGTCATTGAATCAGCAACCGAAAAAAAAACTGAGAAAGTGATGGAAGGATAAAAAATTATTATTGGATAACTACCGAAAGAAACTACATGAGGAATTAATGGGAAGTCCAGAGATTTATTCTGTGTAGACTGTAGACCCCTTAGGTGATCCTAGAATAACACTCAAGGACGACCAGTCTTCAGGAACTGCCTCACATCTCACAATGCACGTATAAATAAGTGCATTAGATTAGCAAGAATGATCCTGCTCCGTCAAACATAAGACGCACTTCTTTCTCATTGATTGCCTTGACCGCTTTCCAGGCTTGGTAAAATAGTCTCGTGCAAGTTAAGCATATAATTTTACAAACAGATGGTACTAAATGATTGATAGAATAGATTAAGCCTTTTAGTATCTGTGGTTATATTCTTATCCCTTAACATCCTATACGACTACTAATATATAATAAAAGTTTTCATATTCCTGTAGTCTGGAGTGTATTTCTTTCATCACGACAATATTCAAAGAACACAGAGATGGTCCAAGGGATTCTTATGGAGTGTTCTTCCAATTCATAATGTAGAAACCTCGTCAGTTTATCATTAGAGTAATAAAAACACTTTTGAAAAGCCTAGTAGCTTCCACCAGAGCTTGTTGAAAGTCGTGGAGATACGTGCCAAACTGTTGTTTTATGGAGTGTTTTTTCAATTCATAATATAGAAACCTCGTCAGTTTATCAGTAGAGTAATAAAAACACGTTTGAAAACCGTCGTAGCTTCCACTAGAGCTTGTTGAAAGTCGTGGTGATACGTGCCAAAGTGTCGTTTAAAGCAGTGTTAAAGTGTCATGGTGTCATTTGCAATCCAAGGTTTTGTTCTTAGTGTGTAGATGACGGCCAAGGGGTGAGGTCAAGAGGATCGGAATGATTGCACCATTAGTGACCTTCTCTCCTTAGGCAGCTTCCCCAAAGATTGAAGGGTCAGAGCAGCAGTTTATAAGGCTGGCTGACCTTCACGCCTCCTCCGCACCATCTTGCTTTGACCCGCTTTACCAAGAGTGGCGACGGGCGGCATCTTTCCTGACCCTGTCCAGCAGGTGATGGTGATGGCAGTGCTTGAACTGTGTTTAGTCTCATCACTGCCCGTCTGCTCTCCGCCTCTCCCTCGTATAGCTTTAGTAGCAGAGAGGGTGTCTTTACTTCTTACACCTTTAGTGAGCCCTGTCAGTCCGTCCCTCAGTTTACAAGTCATTTATTCATGTCTTCCGTTGTTCCTCCTTCCCTTCACTTTCTCACATTCGCGTGCGCTGCTTTGTTGACGACTTAGGGCATTGTTCCTACTGCCCTACAGCCCATTGCCAGCCATCGCCCTTGTAACTATAAATGTGCTGGAAAAAAAGTCTGGAATGCTGCCAAATGCGAGGCTGGAAAGATTGCATCAAGCTCGGCCTTTCAACCCCCCCACCCCCACTTCCAGCTTCCAGTGAGTTGTTGCATCCCGCCAGCTTTCCAAGGTCGTTGCTTGTGCCTGTACGTGTAGTGGGGTGTGTTCTGCCGGCTGTGGTGTGTAGTAGACATCTGTGGTGTGGTGTGGTGTGGTGGTGGTCTCATTATTTGTACTTGCGTCATTGTTTGGTGTTTATAGTCAAGGATGATGGCACATAATTCTTCTCCTTCTCTTTTTACTACCCTTCCTCCTCCTCCTCCTCCTCCTCCTCCTGTTCTTTATTTCTTTTTACTCTTATATTTCCTCCTCTTCCTCCTTCTGCTTCTCCTTTTCCTTCTCCTCTTCCTCCTCCTCCTCCTCCTCCTCCTCCTCCTCCTCCTCCTCCTCCTCCTCCTCCTCCTCCTCCTCCTCCTCCTCCTCCTCCTCCTCCTCCTCCTCCTCCTCCTCCTCCTCCTCCTCTTCCTCCTCCTCCTCCTCCTCCTCCTCCTCCTCCTCCTCCTGTGCAAGTAATTTTACTTTTCATTCTGGTGGGGAAAAAAAGCAAACATAAAAAGCGAGAAACAGAATCTAACGTGGCTAATCTTGCTTATCATAATTTTGTTTCCCACTCGAGGTTGTCCTTGGGAGCGAGGCAGCCTGCTCGCTCACTCACTTTTCACGAGAATTTGCAAGGAAAGAAAAGCACACACACACACACACACACACACACACACACACACACACACACACACACACACACACACACACACACACACACACACACACACAAAGCTTGATGTGAAATACGTTCAGCGGAAACTCAGTGGACTATGTGAGAGAGAGAGAGAGAGAGAGAGAGAGAGAGAGAGAGAGAGAGAGAGAGAGAGAGAGAGAGAAAATAGCCGCTGATAACTGTGTGACCTTGTCTGACCTATGCGGAGTGACTTTTTATTTCTTCAATTTATTTTATTTTTTTTTTGTTTCCCTGCAAATGGGCTTGGACACCTCTCACCCCACACACCACTACTGATGTTGGTGTTACTCGTATTTGAATCTTGGTTATGTTATTTTGTCGTTGTAGTCGTTTTTCTTACTGTTGTCTTTGTTGCTGTCTCTACTACTACTGCTGCTGCTTTCATAGATTTTCTCTCTTTTTCTTTTCAAATTTTCCTCCTACTCCTCCTGCTTCTCCTCCTACTGCTGCTGCTTTCATATATTTTCACTCCTTTTCTTTTTCAAATTTTCCTCCTACTCCTCCTCCTCCTCTTCCTGCTGCTGCTTTCATATATTTTCACTCCTTTTTCTTTTCAATTTTTTTCTCCTCCTCCTCCTCCTTCTCCTCCTCCTCCTCCTGCTGCTACTGCTGCTGCCGCTTAGATTTACTTCCACTCACAAGACGAGCGTGTAAGCGTGAGGGAAAGTGATGACAGAATGACCTTTAAAACTTGACCTGCCTTACTGTGTTATTGCTTCACTCGACCTGCTTCAAACCTTCTTCGAGTATTACATTCTTACTGCGGAAAAAAATAAAAAAGCTTCTTCAACCAGTACGTGAATGTGGATTTATTTTGTACATGCACCTCACACTTATAATTCAGATCTTGATCTTTACTCTGAAAGACATCTACGTCGCATCTCCCACTACATTCAAAGCCCCAAGTTGACGTTACACGGGATTTTAACCTTGAATTTTGGGTATGATTAGGTGGTTTTATTTGCATTAGGAAGGGTGTATGGAGGTCAGAAGCTTAATGGCCATAGTCTTCACTATTTTAATCCCCCCACATAAGTTTCTGCAGTTGTATAGAATCACCATATAGTAACCAGAATGAATATGGAAACGCGTCGTGGTACTGAAGGGGTTAAAGATGCTTCTATGATTCTAGTGACAGATGAACAACATTTCTACATTACTAATACGATAAACACTCGTAAGAACCCGATTAATAATCTCTTTGGCCTTTGAAAATAGTTGTGGGGAGAGAGCAAGTTGTTTTTTCTGATCACTTGCCTAAGGTGTTGTGAGTCTTAGGACGGTGCCTCGCCTCACGATGTCTGCGGTGCAACGTGGGGCCGGGTGAGGATTGCGTCGTGACACCAAGAGAGCTTAGCATTGCCAGTGGTTAACAGTATAACCTCCAGCCTTAGTAACGATAACGTACAGGGCTGCTAAGCGTCTGTTACTTTTAATAAATGCAAATATTTACAGTCGAAGCTTTCATGTCTTTGGTCGTAATGATATCGTATTGAAGCTGCACTATCCTGCCTTGCAGTTATCGTGCAAAGGACAGTTTGTTGGTAATGATAATGACGAAAGAGTTTGCTTCTGTGATTTAGAAATTAATAAAGGTTGAAAAGATAAGAAAAGTGAAATTCATGTTTCCTGTATGAAGGGAAAGTTGGGCAGTGTCATGGCCACGACCAAGTGAGCCTTGCGTGTGTGGGCTGTGTTCCTGTCAGGAGCACATCCAGTCATTGCACGCCTTCTATGGTCATACGTATTGAAAAGAAAGACGCAAACAAATCACTAAAATATTGGTTCCTTGATAGCTCATTTGAAATGGGAACATGTTTCTATGACAGGAAAAAGAAAACAGAAAAAAAAGACCCAGTTATATTTTTACACACACACACACACACACACACACACACACACACACACACACACACACTCCAACCATATCCAGAGTAAACTGGACTGGGTCAAGTTAAACCAGCTAAGAACCAGTTTGGCAGTGTGGAAATTTTACGTACTGTAAATAAGACAAGTCTCAGGATATTTTTTGCCTATACAATGTGCTGCACGTATGAATATATGTGTGTGTATGTTTTTCAATGAAGAAGTTTCCATTTCCCATTAAGATGCGGAGCTCGCCCACACACACACACACACACACACACACAATGGTAGATGCTTCTTTCAATTTTCCTCACGTTTTCCCTGTTAATATTTTTATGGAAACTGTTGTTTGTCCCGTCCTGCCATGACGCGTTGGTGGCTGAGTACATGATCCTTGAGTGTTAGAATCTTGAGTATATATAAGATATGTGAATATGTTGTTGATATTTTGTTGATTTTTTTTCTTTTCATGGTTTGTTTAAGTCATTATCATTGATGGACATGATAGAGATGGTGTGTGCGTTCACTGAATGGTGTGAATGACGAACAACACACGATATATACCATGAAGGGATGAATGTTTGATGCTGCTGAGGTGAAAGTATGAATCTAAAATACGGCGAAGTGATCAGAGTGAGAGGCAGAAGAATATTCTTTCAGTGGAAGTTTGAAGGTTGAACAGGTCACGCCGTCAATTAACGGAATGATGTGGGGAAACTCTTGTGCCCGAGGCTGAGACTTGGCCAGGTATTACTGAATGCTTTATTCCTTTATTTACTGGGACCATTTAAAAAACACAGGCAATGCGTTGGGTGTATGTCCTATGAACGGTGCATATTATTTGTTAAACCCATCACTAGAACCTTGCAAGCACTATTTTTATATAAGAAGAACTCTTGAAGGTGCCAATGCTTAAAAAAAAAAAAAAAAAAAATCCAGAAAGGAAGGCTAAGGAATGACACCTTCAGCAAGACTTTTTAATAGCCTTTTCGTTACCCTACTCGAGTCTCATCTTACACAAAAGCCTAACATTTCATAATCAAACGTATTGAAAATCCCATTAACGTAAACTACAACCCTTTAAAAGTAATGTAAAGCGCGGGAACGTTAAAGACTACATGCCGTGGAGTGTAGGCGTATACATGCATGGACGACTAGGTGATGGAGTGGCCGTGTGCATGGCTGTGTTGGCAGTGATGTCATGTGTGGGTAGCTGTGGCTGCGGGCTGGGGTGGGCGGAGGCTGGCGTGGTGTGGGCGGGGTTGTATAGGATGTAATAATGATTAGTGTTATTGATACGGGCGGAAGTGTTTGGGGAAGGCCATTACAGCCATCCCATGAGAGAGAGAGAGAGAGAGAGAGAGAGAGAGAGAGAGAGAGAGAGAGAGAGAGAGATATGGTTCTGCATTTCCATTTGTATCTATAATAATAAGACAATTATTTAAATTTGTCTGTTTATAATTTTTTTACCATGGAACTTCTGCACTCTCTCTCTCTCTCTCTCTCTCTCTCTCTCTCTCTCTCTCTCTCTCTCTCTCTCTCTGGTAGCAGAATCCACCACATATTAACCAAACAACTGAGGAAAAGGACTAATGATTAAGGCGAAAGAAAAGGAAAGAATCACTAAACGAAATGATGAATTAATAAAGGAAAGAAGGAAATACGATAACTGATGCGCATTAATATTTAAACACGTTTTCCTGAGGCAATATGACCGGTCACGACCTTTGCTGCCTTTGACCGGTCACGCCTCCCCCGCAGCTGATGCACTTGGTCTGAGCTGCGCAGAACACTATGCTCTCTCGTCCCTGCCCAAGCACAGAGCCAGCAATCAGGAAGTGTGAGAGAGAATATCCTGTTTGATTTGACCTAGTGTCCGTGGGAAGATCGCTGCGAGGTTGAGGATAGAAAGAATGATAAGTAATGAGGGTGAAGAAGATTGGTGTAGAGAGGCAGGTTTATTTGCAGAGTATAGTTTATGTTGGCAATAGATAAGTGTGTAGAATTAACAGATGCAATTCAGACTCATTAAAAATCCATTGAGCTCTTATATTTGTCGTGTTTGTTTTGGATTAGTGTTTATGGTTTGTGTATTGATGAGTGACATGGTTGTGATTTATACGAATTTATGGTATTATTTTGTTTTTTTTTTGTTTATCGTATGTATCTGCTGGTCTATTTCCTATTTAATTTTTCCTTGTGTTATAAAATGCATCTTCTTTTATAAGCGAACATACACACGATCTCTCACTCCCCCTTTTCTCTCACACTCTCTCTCTCTCTCCCTCTTTCTTTTCTCCCTTAATTTTATCTGAGTTTTTTCCCCCTTATCCTCCTTCACTCTCGAATAACTCCTTTCTTTATACACTACACCTTTTTATCGCCATTGTTTTATTTCTTATTTATTTATTTTCTTAACGTAACAAAAATTAATTGCTATCCATTCTCTTGTTACAGGTAAGATGGCGGTACGGCCCCTCTGTGTTAAGCAGGTGTCCAGTGCACCAGGTATAGTACACGACAGTTTTGGGAGGAGGAGGAGGAGGAGGAGGAGGAGGAGGAGGAGGAGGAGGAGGAGGAGGAGGAGGAGGAGGAGGAGGAGGAGGAGGAGGAGGAGGAGGAGGAGGAGGAGAAGAAGAAGAAGAAGAAGAAGAAGAAGAAGAAGAAGAAGAAGAAGAAGAAGAAGAAGGAGAGGAGGAGGAGGAGGAGGAGGAGGAGGAGGAGGAGGAGGAGGATAGGAGGAGGAGGAGGAGTGAAAGTTTGACTAATCTCGAGTTATGTGAGGACAAGTTAGGAATGGAAAAGTTATCGGTTTATTGGAGTGTACAAAATGTGCGCTCACGAAAACACACACACACACACACACACACACACACACACACACACACACACACACACACACACACACACACACACACACACACACACACACACACACACACACACACACACACAGAGACACACACACACACACCATAAGGTTATCTTGATTGGTCGTTGTTGAGTGAGTGGTCGTCAGGCTGTTGCAAGTGCTTGTCGTAACTATGGAGAGAGTGGGCGTGGGCGTGGGCGTGGGCGTGGGCGTGGACGTGGAGGGCGGCGGGAGGTGTATCAGTCCTTGTATTGATCACGTTTCAGCGCACCAAGGGTCGCGGGCTGCCTGTGTGTGTGTGTGTGTGTGTGTGTGTGTGTGTGTGTGTGTGTGTGTGTTCCTTCTCTCGCCTGGCATCGAGGTGCTTTACTATTAAGTTGCAACGCTCGTCATTCAACACACACACATGCGTGGTCACATTTCCACTCAGTATTTTGTGTTTTCCTCCAAATTGTCCGCAGTATTTGAGGTTTGCTTGACGGTTCAGTGATTTGAGTTTGATAAGGAAGCATCACAAAGAGGGAAAGGAGTGTGTAGTGTGTAGTGTGTGCACCGCAAATCTATTGTTGTCTTAACATGTGCTGCGAGGAATCTGCTCAGTCCTTAGGGAGTCGTTCAAGCAGAGGAGGTGAGTTGTGAGGTTGTTGTATAAGCTTCTGGAGTCCAGGCTATCACAGACGATAACGTTTCCGGCAGCGAGGGTTGTAATTCACGTCACAGTACGGAAAGGACATCAGTTCTACGCCTAGAGATTATTCCTAAGATTGTTTGGCTTTGAATAAAAAAAGAAACCCACAAAAAATAAATAAATAAATAGAAAATAAACTAATATATTGCCAAAGATGAACATTAATAGAAGTTTGCGGGCAATGTTTTAGTTTTTCTATTAGAATTTATGAGGCATTATTCCCCCTAGAGTTTGTGCAAAGTTCGTGGAAAACTGTTGGAAATTTTCATTGCATATACCCATTGCTTTGTATAATGAGCTCATTATATGTATTTATGCACTGTCAGAAACTTTTATGTCGTTTTGACCTGCAGGTTTCTCGCTCTTCTCCTGCGTGCCCCTCTCTCTCTCTCTCTCTCTCTCTCTCTCTCTCTCTCTCTCTCTCTCTCTCTCTCTCTCTCTCTCTCTCTCTCTCTCTCTCTCTCTCTCTCTCTCTCTCTCTTAGCGTCGTCGCACATTCCTAGTCTTCACCCTTGTGTTCCTCGTGGTGGAGGCGACCTGGTGCGTCTCAAGGTGTCGATGTTTGCACACTGTCACCCTTTCGCTGATGTGGCTCCCTCACCGTAAAACAATGACTTCCCTCGTCTTGGGTCGGCGCTGACATTGCCTGCTGACGACGGGAAGCGACCAAAGCTTTTGTATGGCAAGCGTGTGAGCCAGGAAGGGAAGGGCTCTGACACGCCTTGACACAGCTTTATTATACTGACGGTGGAGAGAGAGAGAGAGAGAGAGAGAGAGAGAGAGAGAGAGAGAGAGAGAGAGAGAGAGAGAGAGAGAGAGAGAGCAATTCGACGATGGCTGTGAGCAGAACTGTCTACGTTATTGGAACCTGAATCTGATATACACGCCTTAAGGTTTATTGGAGTGAAATGGTAATGCGCAAACGTGCATGTTGGATCAGGCTTAGTGAGTGAAGATCTTGGGAGGAGTGAAGGAGGGAATGGCGGGAAGCTGGGAGGGCGGCGAGACAGGTGATGGCGGAAGTGATGAGAGGAAGTAAGGGTTCTGGGAGGGCATTGAAGGAGGCGGTGATAGGAGTGATGTGAGGAAGTATAAGGATACATTATACGAAGTTAGGAATTAATAGGATTGACCTGATAGCTTCGTCCTTCTTGAAAATTTACACGTTTTCTTCCTTCTGTAGTTGTCACAGGTATCAAGTATGTTATTTATAGACTGTATGGGAATTTATCGTGAATTTGTGTAGCCTACGAGTTTAGAAAGGAAATGGACTTGTGATTTGCGATTCATTATAGACCGGCATCACCTAATTTGCTCTCGTTACTCTCTCTCTCTCTCTCTCTCTCTCTCTCTCTCTCTCTCTCTCTCTCTCTCTCTCTCTCTCTCTCTCTCTCTCTCTCTCTCTCTCTCTCTCTCTCTCTCTCTCTCTCTCTCTCTCTCTCTCTCTCTCTCTCTCTCTCTCTCTCTCTCTCTCTCCATTGCAGGTTTCTAAGTCTCGTCTCGCGGCTGCCTTCCTCTCTCTCCTCTCTTGTTCCTCTGCTGCCGTTCTCAGAAACTTGTGCCAGACTTCTTCGTGGCGTCGCAGAAAACTTGTTGGGATCATTGTTGTGCGTTTGGGGGTGGGACACACACACACACACACACACACACACACACACACACACACACACACACACACACACACACTCACACTCACTCACTCACTCACTTTCTCTCTCTCTCTCTCTCTCTCTCTCTCTCTCTCTCTCTCTCTCTCTCTCTCTCTCTCTCTCTCTCTCTCTCTCTCTCTCTCTCTCTCTCTCTCTCTCTCTCTCTCTCTCTCTTCTCCCTATCGCAAGCTCCTCGACCTCCACTTTAGTTCTTATCTTCTGGCAAACGAACCACTTGTCCACTTCAGTCTTCCTGTCAGTTTATATAGCACTCCTTTTGTCGACTTTTCCGCCACGAGGCACCGGTGGCTAGTTATTTAGTTTGTGTGCATGAGTGATGGAGTGGAGTTTCAAAAGGAATGATGGATGGATGGGTGGATGGAGTGAGGGAACAAATGATCGAAGGGACGCTATTGAAAGTAAAGGAAGAAATAGGAGGGAAAGAAAGGGAGAGATTGAGGAAGGGATGGTGAGAGAAATGGGTTTTTACAGATGGATTGGGGGCTACATACACGCTCACACACACACACATGGGTTTTGGAGGAAATTACAAGAGGAATGGAGGCTGTGATTTATGGAGGGAGTAATGGACGAGGCTTACCGTTGCTTCCCTCCTCCCTTCCTGCTCTATCTTCCCTCTCCTTGTCCTACATTCTGCTCATATCTATTCCCGCGTTTGCTTCGTGTCTCCTTTCGTCATTTCTTTCCCCCGCCCTGCCTCCATGGTCGGGTTGTTTTCGCCTGCCTGTCTTCCACCGTAAGGCTTCCTCTTTCTTTCGTCGCTCTCTTAACAGAAATTTCACCATATCTTTGTTGTGCTATTCTTCTGCCTTTTATTTCGTTGTTTCGATCTAAAAGGAAGACGCAGCCTTTGGTATTTTATATCTATCGCACATCCATCCTATTACGTAAAGCATTCCATTATTCTTTTCTTTCTTAAGCATCTTAAGTACATTGCATGAATTTCAGTCTCACACTGGGCATAGTCATTGTTTCCAGATTCTTGGATTTTCATTCCCCAACTGTTTTCCTTTTATTTTTCTTCCGGCAGTTCTTTCTTCCTCCTCCTTCAATATTGCATTACAGGGCTCCCGAGGGTCGGCGGGAGAGGGCCGTGGGGTCGGTGTCACGTACCTGACAGGAGAAATGCAGGGAAATGTGAAACAGTTTGTTGTTTGCCTCAATGTACCTGCACTCCTTCCTGCTCGTGTGTGTGTGTGTGTGTGTGTGTGTGTGTGTGTGTGTGTGTGTGTGTGTGTGTGTGTGTGTGTGTGTGTGTGTGTGTGTGTGTGTGTGTGTGTGTGTGTGTGTGTGTGCGCGCGCGTGTTATCGATGTTAGCATGACTGATAGCTTAGTCACCGAATTCCAGCATCAGCGTGTGCCCTGTGGTGTGGTGCATGCGTGGGATGCTCATCGCTCTTCATAGTGCTGGGATATTTGCATATGTAATGTCACGTTATGTTGCCTGGTGCCGGTGTGCAACAATGGGTGTTAATTTTTCCATGAAAGATCTGCAACAAAGGAGTAACTGAGATATTAATTTATTGAATAACCGCTTCGTTATAAGAAATGTCTCGTGCATATTTTAGAGCAGCACGGCACAAGGAAGCCACTGAACATATAGATAACTTGTGAGCGTGTGACTTGAGTACGGACAAAGCCGACCAACTCACGTACTTGAAAGGAAGTCAGTCACGCCCAGAGCAGCATAATAGCATCGGGAAGACCACCAAGCATTTTTTTGTTTATTTTGTCCTGAATTGCCGAGGCGAAGATTATGCAACACTTCCTGCGCACAATGGTTCCGGGGTAACTAATTACGGTGCACTGTTCGCTGCGCCTCACGTGTGAAGGAACAATGGCCCAGTAATTAATGACATGCGGGGACGACCGAGCTCCTGCCTCATTAATCTGCTCCCCCATCTGTCCTGCCCAGATAAACAACCCCCAAGTGTCCTCCACAGATCTTCCGCCATAATCCTGCCTACCTCTACTTCCCGTGTCCCACCTTTCTGGTCCCCGCCATCCTCAGCTCATATAAACAATCCTAAGCGTCCTCCACAAGTCTTCCTCCTTAATCCTTCCTCTCCCTTTAGCTTAGCCCTTTTTAATTTTAGTTCCTGCTTCACCTCCACCATTTCCTTAAATAGACAACCCAAAAATGTCACCACTACTCTTCCTCCATAGCCCTGTTCCTCCTGTCATCGCGTCGCTTCTCCTCACAACCTACATCCCTCCCTCCATTCTGTCCCTTCCCTTCTTAGCCTTAGATAAACCTTCGCAAATGTCCTCACCAGGTCTCCCGTCACAGCAAAGCCAGCCAGCCAGCCGCCTCCGCTCAAGCCTTTCCCTCCACTGTGATGCGTCATATCACTTCACCTCTGGCAACATACCATCCCTGATTTAAAAGGAAGTGACAGACTTGAAAAAAAAAGAGAGAAAAAAAGACATTTCTGTGAACTGAAGTTTATTGGGAGTAGACGACATGGCGCCGTTAATGTCACTACGGTTGTATACATTGAAATCTGTACTCAGAAATACTTTGTTCTCTCACTGTGGCTATTTCCATTTGCCACAGAGATTATTACTCGGCTTTTCTCCTTTTGATAACGTAGGGATCTTCTTAATTTGTCACTAGAATTGTAAAAAAAAAAAAAAGCACCCTTGAAAACGCGTGTAGCTTCAACTAAAGCCTTTGAAAGTAGTGTAGGAGTGGCGAGAAGTGTAACATTCGTAAATATTCAGGAATCTTGCTTACCTGGCATGTGGAATATTCACGTCACGTCACGGAAGGTCGAGGTCGCTCACACTGTTTTCTGGCCTGCGTGAGAAAGTAAGACAGGCGAGGTGAGGCGAGGCGAGGCGGGACGAAGCCAGCCACCACACGCTGGGCTGACAAGGACGAGGCTCAGCTGTCGCCACGTGGCCAGTGAAGTGTGTGCCTGTGACGAAGATGGTCTCGGTGCTTGTGCGTGTGTGTGTGTGTGTGTGTGTGTGTGTGTGTGTGTGTGTGTGTGTGTGTGTGTGTGTGTGTGTGTGTGTGTGTCTCTCTCTCTCTCTCTCTCTCTCTCTCTCTCTCTCTCTCTCTCTCTCTCTCTCTCTCTCTCTCTCTCTCTCTGTGGTGTGACTGAAACCTTGAAGCGTGTGTCGTGGCTTCACCTTTTCTACATCATTATATTATCGCTCTCTTGCTGTGGGAATTTCACCTGTTCTTTTAATTTTATCTTCTTTAACTTCAAGGAATTGATTTTTAGAGAGGAATTCCCACACGCGCCACAGCCCACGCAAGACTTGTCCTTGAATCTCATAAGCAGGGTTTTTTTTTTTTTTTCTTTGGGTGGGGTGGTTCATAAAATGTAGTTGAAGGGTCGAGGGCTTGTATTTACTTATGATCCAGTTGTTGGTTTTGGAGGATCGGCGTAGAGCGAGTTCAAATTCTCCACATATAAATCCTAAACATGGAAGAAAATGTCAGTGACCGGCTGATTCCTGAATTCATCAACATGCAGTCAGTGAGGACGTATTCATTTCATAGGTATCCCTAATGTTTCTGTCTTACGCAAAACCTGTTATGAGCCTCATGCATCTCCTAATTAGTGCAATGGAAATCTCTCTTAGTGTGGTCTGTAGTGGTCTACGCGCTGGTAACATCGATCAAAACACCGTCAGCCAAAGGGAAGGTGTGAGTGATGAGGTGATGGGGTAGGTGACTGTGACGAAAGAGGAAGGAAGGAAGAGCGGAGGGAAGAGGAATGATGGAGTGGAGTGGACGGCGGGGGAAAAAGTGAGAGGACTTGTTAATTCACGACTGGGATCCCAGGGATAATGGTTGGAAGGAAAGTGACGGTCGGAGAAAATGGCAGGCTTGACGAGAGGAGGGGAGGCAGACTTGCTGGATGAGGGATAGGGATAATATTGGAGGCTCGGAGCTTAGGACGGCATCTGTAGGGTGGGGCTGTACGGCAGACCAGAACAATATTGCTCAGAAAAAAACGACTGGAATCATTCGAAACAATAAGGAAGACGAAAATTAAATGACCTGAAGAGGAAAATCAAAGGAAGGATTGTCATGACATGTGACTAATGAAAAAAATAATAAATAAAAAAAATAAATAAAAATCGAATGGAATGGCAAGCCTAAGACATGACAGATGATTGAGGACAAGGTATAACAAAAAAGAATAAAAAAAAAAATCTTAGAATTTAATTAGTTACGAATTAAGGGAAAATGTCAGAAGGATATTAATGTATAACAAAATTAAGAAAATTAATGTGATACAATATTGAAAATTACTCGATCTCATTTCCTGGAAGACTGAAGAATTTAATCAAGACTTTTTACCAATTGATTTTATAATTTTACTTCCCCAAAAGTTTTTATATTTACTTAACGGCGCCATATTGCAGCCCTAGATCAGACGGAGATATTAGAAAAGAACAGCCAGGATTAAAATTCTTTGGAAGCTGTGAGGAAAATGGTACCAAGGCGAGGAAAGAATGTGCGAGATGTCCCTAGACGCGAGATAACACGAATACGCTGACGAAGGGCATAAGTTTACACCAGAGCGATGAGAAAAGATAGATGTGGTTGCGAGAATAGCCAGGCAGGTCTTTAAAGAGTTTGGTCCAGCGAGGAGATTGGGAATTGTGAGGAAAACGAAAGTGAGAATGGAAGGTTGAGCGCCAAAGGAGATGGGGGAGATGATGACGGAGAAAAATGGCTGCGTTGTGCAGTGAAAAAGTGAGGAGATTTCTGTGTGGTTGGAGAGAGAGAGAGAGAGAGAGAGAGAGAGAGAGAGAGAGAGAGAGAGAGAGAGAGAGAGTGTTAACATAAAAATGGATGCATCGAACAGTGAAAAAAGTGAGGATATTTGTTGTAGCAAAATCCATCCACCCATTCATATATACTACATACATAACTTACATGCATAGATATGCATAGAGATTGATATGTGCTTGTTCCTCTTTAACTTTCGCACACACGTCGCAGATGTTATGTCCTTAATGAATATTAAGACAATTGACGTCAGAAGATAAAAAACACGAATAAAAAAAGAAGCTGTTCTTAACAAGACAAGGCTGAAGGTGAAGTGGTGACGAGTCCCTGCAGTGCATGGCAAGACGGCGGTGCAGGATGTTGGCTTGTTTTATTTTTTTCCGTCTGTTGTCATGGCAACGCTGGATGCCGGCAGGTAGGAGGCTTGTGTGTGTGTGTGTGTGTGTGTGTGTGTGTGTGTGTGTGTGTGTGTGTGTGTGTGTGTGTGTGTGTGTGTGTGTGTGTGTGTGTGTATGTATGTATGCATGTATGTATGTATGTGATTCATGGACGCGCGCATATATATATATATATATATATATATATATATATATATATATATATATATATATATATATATATATATATATATATATATATATATATATATATATATATATATATATATATATATATATATATATATATATATATATATATATATATATATATATATATGTATGTATAATATGTGTCTTTATTTATCTATTTGTATATTTATTTCTTTATTATTTGTTGCGACTTGTGAGAGGAGTGAAAGTGGAAGCATTTTCCTGGTAGCGCTACAACCTTTACCTTCATATTGTGGCAATTTTGGTGAGACTATAGGTGTGTGTGTGTGTGTGTGTGTGTGTGTGTGTGTGTGTGTGTGTGTGTGTGTGTGTGTGTGTGTTTGTGTGTTTGTGTTGGAGGCGGGGGGCGCCTATCTCCAACACTGCCGCCCGTGGCCTCCGTATGGGTGTGGTGACAGGCCGTCGTTCGGTGCAGGCGCAAAGTAAGCCAAGGGGACAGACAGGCAGACGGGGAGCACTGCATGACCGCGTGGACGAGGATGTGGTCACCTGGTCATCTGAATGGTTTCTGGTTGACCGTAACGTACCTGTGGCCAAGAGCGTGTCCCTCCTGCACGTGACCTCAATACCGCTTTGGCGTAGCACTTTTGGGTCCTTGCGCTCACATTCCGCTTGTAATGCTGTTGGTGTGCTCACGCTGATATATGTCACACGATGCCTCGGCCTTGCGTCAGAAGATGCCAAGTGGGACTGTCTTCAGGATGCGGAGGGGGAGGGAGGTGAGATTGATGTCCGAGTTAAGTGACTTGCCTAAGGTGATCCATTCACTTTTATGCTGGCGGTATTCACAGGTTTATTGGCCTCGTTTACTTGTACATTGACCCCATTCATGTGTGTAGGACTGCGCAGTTTACATGAAAATGGTTCTGATAACCATAAAGTCGTGGCGTTTTTTTTTTTTTCCGGACTTTCCATGCCATTTATGCCACATTTCAGCTTTGTACGTCCATTTTGCTCTCCATTACTCCGCTTTGTCGCCCCAGTCACCGGGGATGAACCACGTGCGTCACGACGGTGTCCTCAAGTCACGCTGTTGTGGCAAGGCTTAGCTGGAACACGTGTATCTGTGTCATTCTTCCGCTATAAACTTTTCATCTCGATCGAGTATCTTGTGAGGCACTTAAGTTCGTAATGGTGACGCTCCAGTCTTCCATTGTATGTTTATTTTTTATAAGCTTCTCATCCCCATTATGTGAGTGTAAATTGTAAAGAAGTGGATAAAGATAATGATATTAAACCTTAAAATTTGTAACGTTTTTTACATTAATTTAAAATCCACTCAGTATTTCTATTTTTCTAACTGCGTTTGTAAAGGAAGAGGCAGCAACATGACGGAAGAATAACGGGATTTCCTTTAAGAATGAAAGAGAGAGAAAAAAAAAAAAAAACGGGAGGATGTAGGAAATACCGTGACATTCCTCTATAAGAAAGATGTTTCAAGGCCAGAAGGAGGAACATGACATGCGATTCATACTACACTTAGTGATGAAAAAAAATATATATAAAAGATGAGAGAGAGAGAGAGAGAGAGAGAGAGAGAGAGAGAGAGAGAGAGAGAGAGAGAGAGAGAGAGAGAGAGAGAGAGTGTGTGTGTGTGTGTGTGTGTGTGTGTGTGTGTGTGTGTGTGTGTGTGTGTGTGTTTGTATCTGGGTGTCAGCAGGAACATCCACACAGAAGCAGATGGGAGTGGTTAGTGAGGAAGGAGAGTAAGGCAAGGTAAGGGTCGCGAGGCTTCCGGAATGAGTGCCAAGACTTTGTTGTGCTGCGTCTTGCCCCACCAAACCCTGCCCGGCCCCGCCCCGCTTCGCCCTCGCCTCGCCTACTCAACATCTTTCTCACAGCGGACTGCCTTGGCCCTCGTGTGTGTGTGTGTGTGTGTGTGTGTGTCCGCGGTAGGAAGCCTTATCGTCGCCCAGGTCATCCATTACCTTCATACATCATTCGTTCGTTCATTTCCTGATGCAGAAAATTATTATATCGAGCATTTGGTCATTTATTTAATTTTCCATCCTGTGTTTGCTGCCGCTTCCTTGAGTTGCAGTAATTGTTCTTGATGTGATTTAACTCTCAATGTTTTTTTCTTTTCCTTTTTTTTTCATCTTACTTGATCTTGACATGTTTATTGAAGTAAGTTGCTCAATATTTTATGATGTGAGTCGCTGTATGATCCTGTTTTTGTGGCGCGTGAGATTGTACTTCATAAATCTGTCATTCATTGATTCATTCTTTCAGACAGTCAGTCATTCAGTCAATCAATCAATGAATCAAATAAATCATCAGTCTTATATTAGAAAAAAATGAAAGTTTGAATGATATGGAACGACTAAATGACGGAATACCACTCCTTACTGAGAAAAAGGAAGATGAAAAAGAAAACACCACAGTGACGTATCTCAACCAGGACAGCACCCATGTACACCCACGTCCTCACCGGAAACTGGAGGCTATGGTGGGTTGAGATGGTGACACGATCTGACAGCAGGGCACACGGCACGCGGGACTCCCTTTTCTTCCCAACCTATGAAGTAATGTGCATAATAACCTCAATTTGACAGGGTGATTAGAAAATTTTAAGACATCTCCTTAAGGCGGGTGAATATCAGAGTTGTAAGGCGATCCACGTGAAAGCACCGTGTTTTTAAAGGTTGAACACAGGGATACTCTGGCACGCTGAAATAGTCTGGCACGCTGAAATAGAATATCCATCCCAAACTTCAATAGTTCTGTGCCCGGATACATTTTCCTATACTCTTATAAGCGCTGTGTATACTCGTATCTTGTGCTACACTTCACTGATACGTACACTTGCACACTTATGTCTTGTACTTCTTATTTTCCCCCACTTGACATATCCCGACGTTAAATGTGAGACAACACACTTCCATTTTACTACGAGTCTTAGGTGGCGTGTGGGTGGTAGTGGTAGTGGTAGTGGTAGTAGTAGTAGTAGTAGTAGTAGGAGGAGGAGGAGGAGGAGGAGGAGGAGGAGGAGGAGGAGGAGGAGGAGGAGAGGAGAGAGAGAGAGAGAGAGAGAGAGAGAGAGAGAGAGAGAGAGAGAGAGAGAGAGAGAGAGTTATCTACTAACGAATTTTGACCTAAATCGTACCACCAAGGCCAGGAACTATGAATACTGACTCTCGTATATTTCCAAATCAGCTTCCGTGTCATTTCCAACAATGATTAATTTGATGGAATTACTTGTCGAAACAGTAAGATAAACGAAACAAGAGCCTTACTTCCTGTTTTGTGATGATGGAGAGAGAGAGAGAGAGAGAGAGAGAGAGAGAGAGAGAGAGAGAGAGAGAGAGAGAGAGAGAGAGAGTTGGATGGAAGAGGTGTTTGTAAGAGGAGCACCTTGGGAGGGGATGGAGAGGTCTTAAAGAGGGGGCGGTCAGTGTCAACTTGAGGCAAGAGTAAAGAGGAGAGAAATGGAAGCTGAAGTAAGTAGTGAAGAGTGGCGGAGAGAAGCAGCCTTGAGGTGGTGGCGATGGTAGGAAGGAAAGGAGGAAGAAAGGAGAGCGAGCTAGAGAAAGAAAAGGAAATGAGAACAAGAGGAAAAGAGAGAGAGAGAGAGAGCGTGGAGGGAGGGAGAGAGGACGGGCTGGGTGTGGTGCTATCTATAAGGAGAAAGTGGTCGGCATGATGTTTTTTGTCTTGTTGCGTCAAGGATGCGTCTTGCGCGGTATTGTACTAGTGTTTCCCCATCACCATCCACTTCCCACCGCCGCCCATCCACAGCCCATCTTCCTCTCCTCCTCTGCTTCCACCTGTCCCTCGCCTCTCGCCCTGCCGTCACAGACTCCCGCGCCATCTGTCCCCATACTCATGCACGTCCTCTGTTCACGACACTAACGCCCTCATATCTCCTCTTTGTGAGGCTGTGTACCGCCGCGTGAGGCTAATGTGTGACTGTGCAGTGTGTGTGTGTGTGTGTGTGTGTGTGTGTGTGTGTGTGTGTGTGTGTGTGTGTTTGTGTGTGTGTATGTGTTCTTTTATTGCTGAGGCAATAGTGGTACTAGTGTGTTATTATTATTATTATTATTATTATTATTATTATTATTATTATTATTATTATTATCATTATCATTATCATCATCATCATCATTAATATTGTGTATTGTTGTTGAATGGTGATATTGAAGGTGGTGGTGGTGGTTGTGGTGGTGGTGGTGATGCTGACGCTATTGTTGGTGCTGTTGGTAACACCGTTTCCATCATAACCGCAGCAACCATTCGCCACAGATGCCGCTGTCGCACCCACTACTACTGCTACTGCTGCTACTACTACTACTACTACTACTACTACTACTACTACTACTACTACTACTACTACTACTACTACTACTACTACTACTATAGATAAAAATCAACATCATTCACTGCTTCATTCACGATATATGCAAATGAATCAGTACGGCCTAGAAATTTACATACAAGAGCAGCAGCTGGACCAGCACAGCGGAACCATTGCGAGTGCTGAGCTAACACTGCCACCAAAACCTGCCAGGGTTCGAAACTCTGGCAGGCGGAAGGCAAGATACTTTAGTTTAGCCACACCGTTACCGAGACTGTGCAAACGAGATAGTGTGCGTTGTAGCGTGAATGTTTACTCATGCTAGGCGGCAATGAATGACGCCCACGCTTCGTCTTTTTTTATACACACTAACTTCTTATCCGCCATGATGATTTTTCTTGTTTCTATTTTTCTTTTTAATTTTCCATCAAGTAATATGCCACGTTGCTCTCAGGACACGGCTAGTTTAATTTAATAGTGTGTTGGGGAGTGATACAACGATTTTTCTGGTTCGTAATGCAAAAAAAGTTATAATTGCCAGTGTTCTGTGTTCTATGTGTCGCCATATTTTATTCCACCGCACACTCGATCAGATTCTCGGCGTCAGAGTATGCTAAGCCTGTGGCGGCGCACCTGAGACCTTCCGTGGGTGTTGTGTTACCGGGATGAGACGCAGAGGGAGGGAGGAAGACCTTGGAAGGACCGAGGCTACACATTGAAGCTTGTGTGAGGCGAGCTGTGTGTTTGAATGAAGGGAGGAAGAAGGATGATTGGATGATAGAAAAGTGAATGAAGAGAGAGAGAGAGAGAGAGAGAGAGAGAGAGAGAGAGAGAGAGAGAGAGAGTTTATATGTACACGTCTCAAAGGAAATTTCTGTACGACATACAAGTGGGAAAACAAACGAGATATTTATTTCCTGCCTTCTCCTTGTGTAGAATTTCCGTCTATTCCGGATCTTCCTTTCTATAAACCCTCAGATATTACCCAACTATTTCTGACGGTGCATGATTGTATGACGCTAATGTGAGAAACAAACAGATTGCCTGAACTTATATCCTTCCAGCTGCTTCTCAGTTATTTCCGTCTTTCTCGCTTTCCTTTCTATATAACCCTTAAGTATTACCTAACTATATAAACTGCATAGGGATGTACGAAAAAGAAAAAAAACTACCATCATACACTTCCTTCGTGCTCTTCAACCAGTCTTTCCATCTTTCTCACTTTTCTTTCAACAAAACCTTCAGATAGTGCCAGAATATATATGCCTATATATTATTAAAGGAAAAACAAACTGGCTACCTATATTCATTCCCTTTCTGCTGCTCCTCCAGTATTCCCATCTTTCTCACCTTCCTTTCAATAAAACCCTCAATATCCAGCTTGATCCAGCTGAGTATAATCCCCACCCTCCACCCTCCGGCGCCTTCTTTCGTGCCCCAATCTCCATCTGGCAAATAGGCGCCCTCCCACCACCTCCACCTCACCTTCTTCCCACGCATCTCGCACCCACAGGAACCAGTCGGGGATTTAACTTGTCTCGTATGTAACAACCCTTTGACCCAACGGGAAGGTCCTCACATGGCCGCGGGGTCGGGAAGAATGGTTGTGGGTGTGGCTTGGGGATGTAGGGAGGGGAGGAGATAGTGTTCATGGGGAGAAGCAGTGAGATGGGTGTGGCGAGGTTGGAGTTGGCGGGCGGTGCATGGAAGGGGTGCTTTGGTATTTGGTTTCCACTTGTATGGGCTCGTGTAGGTATGGTGGCTCGTCGGTCCTGGTCCTTCCTCCCTCTCCCTAATGAGTCAGTGTCTCGTGATACCCAGATAGCGAGGTAGTGGTGAGTGATGCCAGAGTTGCTGTGATGGATGTGTTTTCTTGTATTTTGACGTTTAAGTGGTGTTAGAGATATTTTCAAGCCTATAGGCATGTTTGTAAGGGTTAGCTTTCCTTGGTTTCGTTTCCTTTTATGTTTATTTTTCTTTGTTTTCAAGAATCATAAGAGTTTAAATAGAAGTTTCAGAAACGCTTTGCGCTTTCGCCACGTCCATTTTCAAAGTCCACAAACATGATTGACCTGGTTTCCGAAGTAATTTCTTTAGTTGATAATGTAGAAATCTTGTTAATGTATCTCTAGAACCATAAAAAAAAAAGCACCCTTAAATATCTGTAACTTCAACTCGAGGCTTTTAAAAGTATTGGTGATGCGGCACAGATGTGTTTTAGAATATGGTTCTAATTGCACATGCGGTCCGTTGTATTCATCTTTTGGTTCGTAGCGTGTGTTGCTGTAAAGTAGATTGCTCTGATAGTACCTGTATTGTTTCTTTGGGTTTAGTCTCAAGGTTCAAGAAATGGTCTCTCTCTCTCTCTCTCTCTCTCTCTCTCTCTCTCTCTCTCTCATTCATGACAGCAGCGTGTTCATGTATTTTTCTTAACGTATCGTCCTTCGTTCACTCCCTAAATATCTATTACACTCCTATCTTTCCTTCTCCAGTGTGTCATTTTTTGTTCACCCCGTCATGCCTGCGTCAACTGTCCATCACTCTCGCTTCGGGCGGCGCAACTCAACCAAACCTGAGTTGTCGGTTCCTTTCACTCTCACCATCTATTACTTCACGCGCTGTAGTAAATCCGTCTTTCCTGCCGCCTTGTCCCTCATTCTTCACCCAGGAGCCTCTTTCCTCATCTCTCAACGCTTGGTTTCCTCATAAGGGGAGAGAAAAACTGGCCTACTTGGCATATAGCCTAGCGGTGAGTGGTAACTTGGGGTGGAGGACGTGACGGGTAGGAAGAGAGGGAAGGAGGAAGGGGAGGGGGAGGAGAATGGGCGGGGAAAGTGGATGGGAGAAGGGGTATATGTAAGACAGAAAATGACATGATGCCGGAAAAGGCGGAATGAAGGATGGAGGGAAAAGGAGAAAAGAGGGAGAAGCCTGTAGGAGTAAGGCCCTGTTCACACTAAGGATGGATGCACAACAGCAAACATCCGGATGGTGACGTCACACAGGCGCAGGTTGACAAGACCTTCCTGGGTGGAGGCTAGAAAGGTGAGATGACCGATACATTGCTCACCTGTGCTGCTGGGGGCTGAGTTTTGGGGGGGTGGAAGAAAACGGGGAGAGTGAAGCATCCCCCTTCCTCCCCCACTTCCTCCCTCCCAGTACCTTTTCGGTAAGGACAGGTGATTAAGTTTGCAGGTGTTGGTGGTGGCCAGGTGTTAGGAGGGCTGGGAAGGTGGTGGCCATATACTCCCAGATAGGGGTAACGTATCGGATGCCGTGCCTGGCTGCTGTGGTGAAGCACGGCAGCCACCGCACGCCATGTTAGGCGGTGGATGACAGCAGCGTGAAGTGTGGGCCGTAATCCATCGTCCTTCACCTCCAGGGTAGGGGCGAACATCGGGGTTGACTGGGCTTGCATTGGCTAAAATTAACGTTCGACCGCTGACCGTAGTCGAGTAAAAAATCCATAAGCGTTGGGAGGGTTGGCTGGACACACCATCCGGTTACTGAGTGACGGTTCGCTTTTTTATGTATACACGTAGAAGAAAAATGTACAGAATATGTTATATTTACATTTTTCGTATTAGATGGAAGAAAAATAAAGTAATCAAGTTGTCAGCACGAAGCCAGGCTAGCTCTTTTTTATTTGACATTTTTTCCCAATCAGGCAGCCTCACTAGATAGTTTTGTTGGTATATTTTTTTCTATTATCAACCTTGCACACTCGAACTAGAGAGGAAAAAATGAAAAATATTTACCTCACAATGTACATGAGAGTGAAATTTCCCTGAGAGAGAGAGAGAGAGAGAGAGAGAGAGAGAGAGAGAGAGAGAGAGAGTATGTAAAACGAATGACTGCCTAAAATATACGATAAAAATTGAAACACTGTATGTCTGAAGTGCAAAGCGTGTACAGTTGGTGCCCACGCCCTGGGCTGGTACTTGGAGGCTGGGACGTGTTAAAGTGCAGGCGAGGCATTGCTGCTGGGCGCGGCTGTCTCTCTGTCAAGCTGGTGGTGTGCCGCGCTGCCAATCAAGCCATATCACCGCGGCCGGCGAGGCGAGGCGATGTCTTGAAGGGATACACAAAGTTCAGGGGTGACTGAGACACTGAAGCTCAGACTCAACATTTTGTCGTCTTGTGTTGACAATTTTTAACAGGTTGTAGTGGAAATTATTGGAGTATTCAAGATTGTTTTCGTGTTTTCTAGTGATAGTTTAATTTGTGCTCTGCTTCATTAGTAAGGAAAACATCATTAGCAGTCGGTTAATTATCTCTATGGCCTTTGAAAGTATCTCTGTTGATAGGTTATCTTGTTAAAAAATATGGGCTTTGATGTCAGTTAGATGTTTAACAATTTGCTGCGTAAAGAGTTGTTGTTTTAGTAAGTACGAATATAAATCAAGAATCAGGATACATTATCTTCCTACATTAGTATACTCTGTTCTTGATGAAGAGGTTATGGCTTCATCTCAGCGTAATGACCGATAATCGACTCCACGACCCAATCACCGCCCCCTTTACTCGCCTTCTTCCCTAGCACCTTCCTCGCCCCTCATTTCCTTCACTTAATTTATCGAATAAATGCTCCCATGAAGTTTGTGCGTTCGTTAACAAGTGTACCCAAGTCTAATTTCAGTTGGTTTTATCAGTGTTTTATCAGTGGTACAAGAGAGAGAGAGAGAGAGAGAGAGAGAGAGCTCCTAATCTTGTCTCTCATCATAACACACACACACACACACACACACACACACACACACACACACACACACACACACACACACACACACACACACACACACACAACGACACGCCCTGTAACTCCTGAGACAAGATGTAAAAGAGACAAACGCGGTATTACATTTCACCGTCACACTTGAATACCTTGCTTCTCTTTTCCCTCCTTGCACACACTCACACTCGCGGGAGCTTCCTCGGCGTTCTCCTCTGTCTATCTATCCTCTGTTGGTTCGCTCTTGAAAGCCGGAGCTGTGGGGGTTTGGGACTCTCGGCGGAGCAAGACAATGTGCCATCACGCTGCTCTCTCGGGATGCCGGTCGTTGTGTGAGAGAGAGGGAGAGAGAGAAAGAGAGAAGGAGAGGCAGTCGTGAAGCAGAACACGGAAAGGTTATCGACAGAGAGATGACAATAAAGTTAGAAGAGAAGGAAGGAAATCCACTGCATAGAAGCTGAGAAAAGAGACTCGTAAATATTAGCATAGAAAACGAACGAATCACGGTGAGCAAATAAATACCAAGGAAAAAAAATAAGAGAGAGAGAGAGAGAGAGAGAGAGAGAGAGAGAGAGAGAGAGAGAGAGAGATGGTGTTGGACATTTTCCTCACTATAAGAAACCCTCTCTAGCAAAACAGAAGCAATTTCCCTCACTTTTTGTGCCCCACTCTCCAAACGAACCAGCCAACTATGTGTGTGTGTGTGTGTGTGTGTGTGTGTGTGTGTGTGTGTGTGTGTGTGTGTGTGTGTGTGTGTGTGTGTGTATTTTATATGCGAGTGAGAGTGAGAGAGAAAAAAAAGTTGGTGTTTTTTATCGTGGTCAGCTGGAGACTCATGGAGCGGAAACAGACTCTCATAAACCACGGTGGCAGTGTGCGTCCGCCGGGAACTGACGCGCCTTCCCACTCACATCTGCTTCCTCGCAAAACTAACTGGGAACGCATGCACACACTTGCACTTCACCCACGCCGTGTCAAAAATCTCATGTTACATCTATAATCTCCTTAACTTTTCTTATATTTGTTGTTGTTTTGAGCTAATTGCATTGTCCTTGTGTTGTCTTTCTTTGTTTTACTCGCAGGACTCAACCAGGAACACACTTGCTCTTCATCCACGTTAAATGACAAGAAGTTCATGTCTACATAGGTCTCTAATCTCCTTGTTTATTATTTATATTTTTACTCGTGCGTTAATTCCACGTCTTCCTTTATTTCACTTGCAAAACTTACTTCTTGACTTACACTTCCACCACGCTGAGTGTGAAAAAATACCCTGTCTCTAGCCTGCTTAACCTTTTTACTGTAGTGTGATAATTCCATCGCCCTTTAGATTTTGGGAAAAGAAAAGGCCTAGCAACCGTGCAGGAAAGACGCCGCCTCCCAGCATTCCTCTTTTAGGATATAACAGGATACTCTATCTCTTTCTCTGCTGCAGAATGGGAGGCGTAGAGAAGAGTTTCCCTGGGCACTTCTCTCGTTTTATTGGCTGGCTTACAGACGGAAAAAGAGGTGGGAAGGAAAGGGGAGTAAGAGAAGGAGCAGGAAGAGAAGGCTGGGAAGAAAGATAAATGAAATAGAGGACAAGGAAAGATGGAGAGGAACTGAGAGATGCGGAAGAACAAGACATTACTTCTCCAAGATTGGTTAAAGGTATTAAAAGGCAAGAGTATTAATTAAATGGAACACTGAACCGGAATGAAATGGCAAAGAAAAGAAGTAATTATGCAGGGCAGTGAGTGTGAACACTCAGGTTTTGAAAAAAATGAAAATAGGAAACATGAGAGAGAGAGAGAGAGAGAGAGAGAGAGAGAGAGAGAGAGAGAGAGAGAGAATAAAAGGTCTGATGACTTCGGATTAAGTTATCCAGTAAAGAGATACTGTACTGATGTTTTGCGAGGAGGAGGAGGAGGAGGAGGAGGAAGGAAAGAAAAAACGAGAAGCAAGGGATAAGGAGGAGAGGCTGGAGGTCCTTGAATTTTCCACGCCGCCATTCCTCCAAGTTACCACACCGCTGGCCTGCTTAAACTTGCATAGCTGTCGTGTGTCGCCTTGGCGGCGGTGGTGGTGGTGGTACTCGCCGCGCCGACACGGTGGGCCACGGAGTTTGAGAAATAAATACATTCTTGAAGCGAAATGCAACGGTTTCTTTGTGGCCTAATATTGCATCAACAATTTATTCCTTACTATGTTGTCAAACGAGGCTTTTCTGCTTGTCTTGCCGGATTACTGGTCAGACTTGAATGCGGGAGGAAAAAGCCTTTCTTCCCGGAGGAGACGGGAGGGAACTTATCCTCGTCTCGTTAAGATGATGAATGGGCCGCCGTATAAATAGAAGCAAGAGAAACGTTCGCTGCCATAAGAGTGGAGGACGTTTACAGAGCGTCAGGAGCAGCTTGCCGAGGTGAGAAAGAACATTCCTTCCTGGGCCACTATGAGAGGCACGCTGAGCATCCAACCCACCAGATCCATTCTTCCCACATCCTCCAGTGGTGAAAAGAGAACCTGCCGCCTTCTTGCTGTCTCAGAATGGCATTTTCCAGCAAGGCGGCGACAGTACGAGATGTTGCCGGGGCTGTGAAGGGCGCAGGAACACCCAGGACGCTGAGGTGTAAAACATTGCTCTTGCACCAACTCAAAATGCAAACTGTACCCGCTCACCTTCCAACACAAGTTTGCCCTCGCACTCACAATATAATTTTTTTTTCTTTTTATTTTATTCCCTTCACTTTCCTGTTTCCTTTTTCTGTGTTGGCTTTCCTCCATCACTTTTCCTTGGTCTCTTATTTCCTTTCCTCTTCCGTGTTGGCCCTGGAATGAGTTTGTATTAATATTTGCATTATTAGTCGCAATATCCTCTGCAACTCACTCTTATTGACTGCATTTTTGCTTTCACTCCTCTCTCTCCTCACACACTTGATTTTTTTCTTACTCAAGCATTTTCAGTCCCTCATTTCTGTTTACGGACAAAACATCCAATATATATCTATCCTCTTTGTGTACAGTTGCATTACCATGTTGAGTTTTTACCATCGTGTTACTTATTTTTCTTATTATAATTCTTTCCCTCTTCTCTGCTTCCTTCTTCCTTCCTTCTCTTCCGCCTCAGTTCCCGTACTTGCAAGAGGAAAATCTAAACTGCGCGAGGAAAAATGGCTCTGAATATTTGGTCGTCAGCCGGGAATTTCCCACTGGGTCGGTTTGTGTTCTTTTTCTACACCGAAATATTATGCGAGAGAGAGAGAGAGAGAGAGAGAGAGAGAGAGAGAGAGAGAGAGAGAGAGAGAGAGAGAGAGAGAGAGAGAGAGAGATTAACCAGTGTATTTTTCAAGTTACCGAGACTCTTGGTATGATCTGTGGTTGCGTCTTGCTATATTTGTATGACGTATTGACTGCTTGTCTGTCTGTCTGTCTGTCTGTCTGTCTGTCTGTCTGTCTGTCTGGCTTGCCCGCCTTCACACGTGTAAGTAAAAGTTATTGAAGATTCTTTTATTCTATTTCCTCTCTTTTTTTTGTATTCTGCCGTCCTTTTTTTGTTCTCTTCTGTTTTTATACACTATTATTTTGCTTCTCGCTCTTTTGTTTACTTTGGTATTTGTTCTCTTTTATTCTTTCTTTACTCGTCTTTTTTTTCTCTCTCTCAACAATACACACAGCTCTCTCTCTCTCTCTCTCTCTCTCTCTCTCTCTCTCTCTCTCTCTCTCTCTCTCTCTCTCTCTCTCTCTCTCTCTCTCTCTCTCTCTCTCTCTCTCTCTCTCTCTCTCTGGATGTAATAAGATTGTCACAAGGCAGACGTGGCTCACATCTAGTTTCCTGCAGCACCGGGAGCGTGTAATAACCTCACTGGCCTGCCGCTGCTGCCGCTGATTGTGGCCTCTGTGCTGGGACACGGCCGCCTGGGGTCACTCTTCCATTGACTTTAGAGGCAATGGATTTAGGCATGAGTGATGTGGAAGAAGGGTTGTCGTAGGAAGGCAAGGAGGACAAATAGAGTAGAGATTGGTGGAAGGAGGGAAGCAAGAAACGTAGGATAGCAGAGTACACGTAAAAGAAAGGAGGGAAGGAAAAAGTGAGAGATCGGTGTATGTAGAGTAGAGCTAGATGGAAGGGAGGGAGGGAGACTGGAAAGACGGGAGGGTGATGTAGAATAGAGCTTGTTGGAAGAAATGGCATGAATAGATTACAGGTAAACAGAAGGAGGAAAGGAGGATCGATGAGAGAATATGTAAATGTTGTGCCATACGTAGATTAGCTTGTGTGGAAAGAGGAAGGTAGGAAAGACAGGAGTTTTAAGGTACTGTACAAGGTTGGATTTTTATTTTCATACATTGTGGGCTTTTCACGGGAATTTATGGGCTAAAGGGGATACTTTTCGGGGTACCTCCTATCGGAAAGTTCACCCGCTAGGAAACCGTTGCCCCGAGTGAGGAAGCCCAACGTACACTCGGACCGTGGGCAGAATTCGAACCCGTGCGCTTGGAGACCCCTCGGACCTCAAAGCACGCATGGTAAGTTTAGTTGAGGCTAGGTTAAAGATTGGATAAGATTAGGTTATGGAAAATTAGGTTAGGTTGATGGATAAGGTCAGGTTATAACACAGTGGTGATTCTGATGAGGACATTTAGATGATGATGTTTACCAGCTATCATTATATAGTTTTCATATTCTTGACTTATGATGGATGGAAGGGATAAGTACACACACACACACACACACACACACACACACACACACACACACACACACACACACACACACACACACACACACACACACACACACACACACACAGAGTAATTTGACACCCAGCAGACTTGATTACTCACAAGAGAGCAGACTTCCTGAGCCGCGACAGAGTGGCGGCAACAGGAGCTGGTCTCCCTTGGTGGCGTTCGGCTGTTCCCTGATAGCGCTCGTGTCTTTTTAGTGAGTTAATGGAGGGGAAAATACGCGTCCTCCCTTGCCGGAAAATTGTGCGCGAGTCCCCATTTGATCCAGGAAGTATAGGAATAGAAAAAGAAGAATAATCAAATGTTTTCAATGATTTTACTTATTGTTTTATTTCGTTCGTCCTGTGTTGATTGCTTTGAGCCTTTCGAGTAGCTGCTTATTAACTCTCTCTCTCTCTCTCTCTCTCTCTCTCTCTCTCTCTCTCTCTCTCTCTCTCTCTCTCTCTCTCTCTCGTGTTTCCTTCCTCCTTTCACCTACCTTCACTTCGTCCTTTCTTCTCATGTTACACACACACACACACACACACACACACACACACACACACACACACACACACACACACACACACACACACACACACACACACACACACACTTTCCTTCCCCGGCGTCCTCTACCTTCAATCTGCGTGAGTCGGCCTCAGTGCGGTGCTGCGGCTGACATGGGGACGGAAGCGTGACCTACAATAGACAGCCACTCTCATTATTCCCAGAGGTGTGAGTGGCAAGGCTTGAGTCATCGGCTGCTTTGAGACTCGATTATTGCTTGTACCGGTTGATCAGTCTCTGTGTGTGTGGGGTGTGTAGTCTTTATATTATGTTCAGGTATGTTTCGTTAAGGGACGTGTATAGGCTTGACCGCTTCTTTCAGCTTCTCTTATACTTTTATGTTCTTATGTTCCTTTATAAAAATGTGTGCTTATCACTTCGAAACATCTGAGGTCCTCCTTGGGTTCTCGCTGTGCAGGGAATGGGACAATGCCAGGAGTGAGATAACGGACCTGCCAGACAGACACAAACTTAACTGCGGGCATAACAGTGCGACGTGACTGTGACGTGCGCGGCTAGGAAGATGCGGGCTCACCAAGCAGGGATTTAGTGACTCAGGGTTGCTTAGGGGGTAACTGGCCTCTTCTTCCGTTCTTCTTCAGTTTCCCTTCTTTCACTTTTTCTCACCGGCGCAGGATTTGTGGTCGCTTACCTGTAATTTTAACGCTAATGGCGCGCTGATCCTGAATGGAATGGTGGTGTCAGTGGCCCAGTGGTGACGGTGATGGTGGTGGTGTAGTGGTGATGATAGAGGTGATGGTGGTGCAGAGGTGGCCATTCTTCTGCTGTATTGGTGACTCAGCGATTTGGAATGAGGTGCTTTCCAGACTAATAGAACGGTGGAAAGGAACTAATTTACGCCTAATTCTCGCGATACTCAGTCATGGTGGTCTTTTTTTTTTTTTTATACCATGTGGGGTTTTCACGGGAATTTATGGGCTAAAGGGGATATTTTTTGGGATAGCTCCTATCTCAAAGCCCACCCGCTAGGAAACCATTGGCCCTAGTAAGGAACCCCAACCTACACTCGGACCGTGCACAGGATTCGAACCCGTGCGCAGGGAGGGAGATGCTGGGGATTGTGTGGGCGGGATGTGTTATGGAAGGAGCGTTGCCCTCCAGGGAGCTTACATGTATGTGGTTATGTAACATGGCCATTGGTGTTCCCGATGGCAATGTTAATGAGGATCAAAATGCCGCCCACTCTCAATGTAGTGATTGATGTGGATACGAACAAGTCACTGATTGGCCATGCGTCACTCCACAGCCCCGCGTGCCGCGCCTCCCGTGCTTCCCTCCCTCATGCGTCACCACAAACCCACGAGTGTGGGATTGTTATTTTGTTATTTTCGATACATTACAATCTTTGGTCTTCTGTATACATATATTATTGTCAGTATATGCACAAATCAATATATCAAGTGCAATTCTAGTGATGATGATGAGGAGGAGGATTTTAATGATGATAACATAATACTGCTTCTGCTGATACTGAAAATATTGATGATGATGATGATGATGATGATGATGATAATAATAATAACAATAATAATAATATAATAAAACTGAATCCTTTCAGTCCCTCCCTATTCCGTAAATCCTATTTGAAAAATTTGTGTTTAAGTGAATGTGAAGTGGCAACAATTGTGACAATATATCGCGTGTCCTTGTTCTGGCCGTGGCGCGGCAGCGTCACACAGCGTCTCTCAGGCCCAAGATGCGTGACGGTGCGAGGCAATGACAGGAGCAGAAGGCTGAGCACAGCTCTGCTTCATCCTGCTCCCGCCTGCCTCCTTGCCTTCTCTTACTGGGTACACTCTTCACTTAACATTATAGTCAGCTGTAGTACAACAACGTTCTCATTACTTTCACCACAACAATCTTTTGTCTATATTTTCCAGCACTGTTCTCTGCTCATCTCCACCCATGCACTCCTGCGGGACTTTCTTTCCACTCAAACGCACACATTTTTGCATTACCTTCACGCGCATATCACCTCACTGCAGCACGAACCTACACCTTCCGTGTCCCGTATGCCACACCACCACACCAACTCAACGCAACCCGTGTCACCACCGCTTCACTCTCCTCTTTACGAGTATTTTTGTATCTTTCCTCACCCTTCCTGAGACTCTTTTCGCCTTCCTCACCATAATATGACATCCACAACGTCTTCACGCCCTTCTCTCGTCTCCACTTTAATAAATGCCATCTTTCCTCTTCCTCTTCCTCCGTTGCCTTTCCACCTTTGCGTTAACGTGCCTCTTCCACTTACATTTCCGTCTCTTGCATTTTCTTTCGTCTTTCTTTTTCCATGTCTCTTATTCTTTTCCTTTTATAGCCCCTACACACACACACACACACACACACACACACACACACACACACACACACACACACACACACACACACACACACACACACACACACACACACACACACACACACACACACACACACACACACACACCCTATCCTGTTGTCTCTAATCTTCGTCTCCTCCTTCCCACCTCCTTCCTGCCTCCTTCCATCCCTCCCTGCCTGTGAGTCTTTGAAGCTGGGAGGCAATCGTCGAGTCGTGAAGTTGTGTGTTGGTCTCGCACAGCACCGCCGCAAGGACTACTTTGGCCTCAAATGGTGAAGTTTGGTGTGAAATGGTGGCGACAGTTGCGGCAAGTCTTCGGTGTCAGTGGTAATGGTACACACACACACACACACACACACACACACACACACACACACGAATATATATAAATTGACTAAATATCCTCAATACTGTCGTCATTAATATGCAATGTGTGACACTAACTCTTCTTTCCCCCGCAGGTAAGCGAGACAGGGACCAGGGACATGTAAAGTGGCCGAGTAAATCAGGTGAGTTTGTAGGAAAAATTCTCATGAGTTAGCGGCTGGACGCGAGGCGGGGAGGAGGAATGCAGGCTGCGTGGAAGGTCTAGGAAGGAGGTGAACGCTATGGAGGGCGAGGAAGACTTATTATATGAATACAATGAAAAGAAAGAGTATTGCATTGTGAAACGTTTCCGTGTTGTCTTATCTCGTCCACTCGTCTATCTTCAACAGACTCGGAAGTAATGGAGACTTTCAAGGTTATCGGTATGATTCTGTACGACTCTAGTGATAGTTTAACGAGGATTCTGCGCCATTACTGGGGAGAAAATGATACACAACCATGTAGCAAATAACATCTGTGGTCTTTGAAAACAGTTCTTGTGATCAACAAAGCGTTTAGGAATAAGGACCGACGGAAGGCAAAGGAAGTACGTATGTTGAGGCGTTAGGGAGCACATCCGACACAACTTAACCCCTTCAATACTATGACGCGTTTTCATATTCATTTTGCTTACTGTTTGGCGATTCTATGCTGCTTCAGAAACTTATGTCGGGGGATTAAAATAGTAAAGACTGTGGCCTTTAATCTTCTGACCTCCATAGACCCTTCCTAATGTCAACAAAATCGTCTAATCACACCCAAAACTCAAGGTAAAAATGCGTCCCAGTACTGAAGGAGTTAAAGAAGAACACGTATAGAGAAAAAAATGATAGAGAAATAAGTAAGGGAAACCTCTCAACCTCATCACGCCATCACCAATTTCTTCTTGACCTTGCTCTCTTTTGGTCTGGAACGCGGCACCAATCACAACTTTTTGATCTCCCAGAAACGGCAGTGATTGTTGAGAGATTTTTATTGGCGCACGGAATGGCCTCCAATCACTGTCCGAGTCTGGGGATCTGAAGAGAGCGCTTGGGTATTGGAGGGACGCCGGCCGCTCATATTAAAGACCGCTGTTTAATTGGCGGAAGGGATCTTTAGTTGAGCAGTGAAGGATGGAAATTGATGGACGCTTAAAGAGAGAGAGAGAGAGAGAGAGAGAGAGAGAGAGAGAGAGAGAGAGAGAGAGAGAGAGAGAGAGAGAGAGAGAGAGAGAGAGAGAGAGAGCATTACACTTTGTTACACTTTTTTTACTCTGTTTTTCTCTCTCTCTTTTCGTATGGCGTTGTATGTGAAGTAAATTAAATCTCCACGATGTGCCTTTTTTTTTCTTTTTTCTTTTTTTGCTGCGTCAGTGGAACACAAGGTCGCTCTTGCCTGACGAAGTGAAACTCTCCAGTACACACTGACTCAATAGAAAGTTTCTGACCCGGTCGTGTCTTTTTCACGTGATTCTTGTTCCACCACCACCACCACCACCACCACCACCACCACCACCACCACCACCACCACCACCACCACCACCACCACCACTACTACTACTACTACTACTACTACTACTACTACTACTACTACTACTACTACTACTACTACTACCATCATCATCATCATCACCATCACTGCCATCATTACCATAATTTCCGTCACAATCACCACCACCACCACCACCACGCTCACTTCACGTCGTGTTTACTGTATATACTCTAACCTCTATTAGCGTCAGTATTTACTATAGAAAAAAAACATCAATCATCCCTTTTTTTGCTTACCTAACGACAAGTGAGTTAGCGGAGAGAGACAATGAGAGGAAAAGGCATGTGTGTCGGGAAGTAGGAAATTAAAGTGAAAATAATTCCCACGGAGAGGAAATCTTAACTCAGTGACTGCAAAAAGTAAATCATTGCAGGAAAAGGGAAAAAAACAACGTCCACACACAATATTTACGGTACTGAGGAAACAGCACAAAAGAAGAAGAAGAAGAAGAGGTGGAGAAGGGGGAGGAAAAGAAACACAAGGGGAGATAAGAAGACACGAGGAGAAGGAGAAGAGAAGAGGAAAAAAAGGGTTATTTGCTGAAGAAAATGTAGTTTGCTGAGGAAGTAGAAAAAGATAAAGGTAGTTCACCGAATAACAAATGGTCTACTACTACTACTACTACTACTACTACTACTACTACTACTACTACTACTACTACTACTACTACTACTACTACTACTACTACTACTACTACTACTCTTCCTTTACAACTACTACTACTAATACTACCACTACTACTACTACTACTACTACCACACACTACTACTACACTACTACTACTACTACTACTACTACTACTACTACTACTACTGCTACTGCTACTGCCACCACTGCTACCACTGCTACACTACTGCTGCTACTACTGCTGCTGCTACTGCTGCTGCTGCTACTACTACTACTACTACTACTACCACCACCACTACCACTACTACTGATAATGACAATATTGATAACAAGAAAAACAAAGAAATAATCTACTGAAGAAGAAAACGTAAAGATCATTACCTGTACAAGAAAAAGGGAAAACGGAAAAGAAATAAAACAAAAAAGCATCATTACGACAAGAGCAGACATAGTGATAAAATAAGCACACTACTCGTAATTCCCTGAGAACACACGTACGAGTAGTCACAGAAACCAAGCGAGGAACGAGGTCAGACATTGCAGCTTGCCAGGAAACATGGTCGGAGCCCCTAATCTGAACCCCCAACGACGCGCCGAATGACTTGTTTGTTCCTGCAGGGTGGAAAAGCGAGCGTCCCCCAGCGGCACTTTTTTCCCTGATGGACGAAGTTGTGATGACTGGAGGTGCAGGGACGACATGGGGAGGGAGGGAGGGAGAGAAAAAATGGAAACACTGGCAATAGAGAGAAATAATGAGCCTTTGAGTGTATGCATGAGAGAGAGAGAGAGAGAGAGAGAGAGAGAGAGAGAGAGAGAGAATGTTTTTTTCTCTCCGTTTTCATTCCTATAAAGTAGATCGTTAAACCACTGCCACACAAGGAAAGACTGGTGAGTGAGCATGACGGGCGGTTTCAGTCTGGTTGAGGAAGACTGGAAAGGCTGAATGAAGCCCTGAGGGGTCATATACTGAGAGAAAGGCGGCGCTGGTGATGTAGGTGGTGTGGATGGTGTGGGTGCGGGTGGGTGTGCGTGGGTCAGTTCGGTGTGGATTGTTCACAGGCAGCCATTCACTTGGTGCAGAGCGGAAACCAGCCAGGCTCGCCTCTGAATGGCCCGGCTTGATAGCTTCCCGCAAGGAGCTGACGCAGGGAAAGGAACTATTTAGGATGACGCGTTCCTAGTTCTCCCGCTTCACTATTTGGTGTTGGCAGGGTTTTGTTCCAAGGAGTGGAGGAAACATTTCAACGTGCTAAAATTACGGCAGAATGTGTTGCTACGATAGATAAAGCAGCGAATTCCCGAATATATGTAGACTATGTAAGAATATAGTCTGGTAAAAAATGTACAGATTATATGATTGCAATGTGAAATGTTGTAAGAAAATATTTTATTGAAAGTAGTGGATAATCAGGAAGGCTTTTTTTTCTTCTTTTTTTTTCGGTAAATATGTGTCATTCATTTAAGACAGGGGCCGCCGTGGTACAGTGGAACCATGAGTGCTTTGGGGTCCGAGGGGTCTCCAAGCGCACGGGTTCGAATCCTGTCCACGGTCCGAGTGTAGGTTGGGCTTCCTCACTCGGGGCAACGGTTTCCTACCGGGTGGGCTTTGAGATAGGAGGTACCCAAAAAAGTATCCTCTTTAAGCCCATAAATTCCCGTGAAAAGCCCACATGGTATAAATAAATAAAAAAACAAATAGATAAAGTTTCATTAATCAGGATAGAGTACACATTCTATTATACATAAAGTAATCGCAGACATGAGGTGAGTATCAGAATAGTGCATGCCATTACAGTACACTTGGTTTGTCGCTAGGTACAACATATACAACTAAATAAATTCAATTACCCAATAAAATCGAAAATAGACATAAAAATCAAAGTTGCCTCCAAAATGATTATCGGTGGACCACTCCCAGAAGTCCAGGTCCAGGCTCTCAGTGATGGTAGTTGTAGTTGACTCGGCCTCACTCATGCCCTCACCATCACCAAGGCTTAGTGAATCCACCTTCATATTTGGAGAATGTAAATGAATGAATCTGTCGAGTGCATTTGTTACTGGAGTTCAGGTAGTGGTGATTTTTTTTTTCTTTTTTTTAATCACGCCAAATGAAAACACCAATTATATTAACATCGCTGACAGACTTTAGATAAGAAGACAACATTACTCTTCACTGACTCTTTGCTGTCTCTGGCGAGGAGAGGCGAAGATAGTTAACTACTTCACAATTATAGCTCAGGTTCCAAAACTTTTCTGTGTTTCACCTCCGCTATTTCAAAGAGCTTTATTTAGATTTGCACGAGCTTTTTTTTTTTAGGTGTTTTGATGATTCTAGAGGCAGATTAACAAGATTTCTGCATTATCAACTGGAGAAACATTCTTGAAAATCTCGCTAATAATTTCTGTGGACCTTGAAAATAGTCCTGGTGAGGGATCAAGGCGTTTCTCAATACGGGCGTCATTGGTGTGAAAATGACATTTGATATTTGACATTTGATATTTGAGGGGTAAACATGATGTACACAATAATGATATGCTACTTAAAATGTTTAACTGACTGCTTTCACTTTGGCAAAAAAATTGACAAACAAGAATAGAATTAAATAATTTCTCTTTGTAAGAATGATACCAGCATTTACTTTGGCCAATGGAACTGACTTGACGTTTATGGGCGACACACGTAGTACACACGAGAAAAGAGCGTCCACAAATATGATTATGGAAATTTCAGCAGTCTCATTACCATATAGATGAAAATTTTAAAGTATTGAAGAGTCTGTTAAGAGAACCGTGAAGCACGCAGAGAATGATGGAAGAATCTGGAAAATTATCGTCATTTTCATCATCATCAGAGAGAGAGAGAGAGAGAGAGAGAGAGAGAGAGAGAGAGAGAGAGAGAGATATATATATAGAGAGAGAAAGAGAGAGAGAGTCAGTCAGTCATAATTTACTTAACGGTGATCACAACAAGCGATTGGAGAGGCAGGCCGGAGCCAAACATTCAAGTAACAAGATGAGAGAAAGTTCACCTACTTACCTTACACAACAATATTTTCTCCAGTGCACCACAACCTTGACCCAAAGCCTCCCATCCACGCTGAATTTTTTACTGCTTCATCCTATTTAAATACTGACACCTACTGCTTCAGCATCAGAGAGAGAGAGAGAGAGAGAGAGAGAGAGAGAGAGAGAGAGAGAGAGAGAGAGAGAGAGAGAGAGAGACTGGTCGTATTCTGAAACATATAGATTTCTTACCTCAGCTGATTTTAAAGAAGGCTGTAATGGAAGTTACTGACAATTTAACAAAGAATCTTTATCATTATTATCAGAGAGAGAGAGAGAGAGAGAGAGAGAGAGAGAGAGAGAGAGAGAGAGAGAGAGAGAGAGAGAGAGAGAGAGAGAGAGAGAGAGAGAGAGAAAAACCCATAAGAACATGACTAGCCATCACTGTGGCCTTTGAAAGCAGTCCCAGAGAGAGAGAGAGAGAGAGAGAGAGAGAGAGAGAGAGAGAGAGAGAGAGAGCAGGTATGTCTCAGCCTACAAGAGTCAGGAGGAAACACCATAGCCCCCACGCTAGATAATTGCGACACACACACACACACACACACACACACACACACACACACACACACACACACACACACACACACACACACACACACACACACACACACACACACACACACACACACACACAGACTAGGGAAGGAAGTTGAAGGTGGATTGAGTGGGCAAGTCTCTCTCTCTCTCTCTCTCTCTCTCTCTCTCTCTCTCTCTCTCTCTCTCTCTCTCTCTCTGGTGATGGTGATGGTGGTGGTGGTGGTGGTGGTGGTGGTAGTGGTGGTGGTAGAAAAAAGTAACTGGAATTGTTGGTGGTTCTGTTTTTTTTTTTTTTTTGTTGGCTTGCCTTTGATATTATTCAGGTTTGTTATTGAGAGGGACAGAGGAAAATAAACAAAGCAATAAAAATAAACGACAATAAGAAAAAAAAAAAAGTAACAGAATTTCTAGGCTAAGGTATTGTACTGTATTTCTTTTTTCTTGTATTTGGTGCATGTAGTGTTTTTATTTTATTGTAGTTTTATTTCAAGTGTAGTCGGTCTGGTCTCTCTCTCTCTCTCTCTCTCTCTCTCTCTCTCTCTCTCTCTCTCTCTCTCTCTCTCTCTCTCTCTCTCTCTCTCTCTCTCTCTCTCTCTCTCTCTCTCTCTCTCTTCAACCCCAATTCCTTCCTTAAACACCACTCAAGTTACCTCATCTACCCGCAAACTTGATAAAATGCAAACTCGTGTGAATATCGCCCGCTGCTTCATAGGAAATCTTGTGTCAAGGATAAAAAAGAACATGGAGGTAAAAAGATCGACTTATAAGCACTGACAAATGTATCGCCTTGCAAACTTGGAAGTAAGAGAGAGACAGGAAGTTCTTAATATGATACCTGGGATGGAGAACAGGTGGAGGAACGGACAGGAAGCAAAGTACACACACACATACACGCACACACACATGCACAGGTGGAGCTTGCTTTGTGGTGGTGGTGGTAGTGGTGGCGACTATGGCGGCTGTAGTGGCGAGAAGACTTGGTTACTGCGCTGGAAGTGGAAGATGTGATTATGGTAATGGTGGCGGTGCGGCGGTTTCCATGATGGTAGATACAGACGCTGCGGGTGATGCTGCTTCTCGCGTCTGCACGGCTGGCACCAAAGGAGATTGCTGGTGTAGTTGTTGTTGGTGTCTTTGCAGCGTCTGGGGTCGCTGGGGAGAAGTTAGCTGGGTCCTTTGGGTTAGCAGTCAGGATAAGCCAAGACAAGAATATAATGCGTTCAAGCCCGATAGTGTTAAATTTAAGATAGGAGGAAATTGAGATCTTTTATGTTTGGAGGTCGCCACTAATTTTTAACCAAATTTTCATCATTATTACAGTTTTTGGTGCTGAATACGAATATGACATCCATTTTCTCGAGAAATGAAAGATAGTTACACAAAAAAAGGATTTAATGCGCACTACCTTGCGACGCGCAATAATTCATGCAATAGTAATTAACGGGCGCAACAATACACAGTCGGGTTTCACGGGGCACGTTTGAGACGACCGTGGACAAGATGGATGTGAAGTACAACTTGCAGTGGTTATTTACCAATATTTTGACCGAAGAAGACGCTGTTAAATTTCTGCAGAACTTTGATATCATAGAAAAAGAGAAAAGGTGTAAAAAGAAACATCAAATGATAATTAAAAAGACAAACGAAAGTGTATCGTGGATGTGTTACAAGAGAGCTTGCCGTGATAAAGTTTCAGTGAGAAAAAACACTTGGCTTGATGGCAGTACCATTCCATTGAAGAAAATCATCGTCTTCATTTATTCCTGGGCAAAAGAGTATTCCAGCATTAAATACTGTGAGGACGAATTGAGGATATGTCGCGCTACTACAGTTGATTTCAACAATTATCTAAGAGAGGTGAGTTAACCTAACCTAACCTAACCTAACCTAACCTTACCTAACCTAACCTAACCCAACTCTAACCTAACCTAACCTTATTTAACCTAACCTAACCTAACCTAACCTAACCTAACCTAACCTAACCTAACCCAACCCAACCTAACCTAACCTAACCTAACCTAACCTAACCTAACCTAACCTAACCTAACCTAACCCAACCTAACCTAACCTAACCCAACCCAACCTAACCTAACCTAACCTAACCTAACCTAACCTAACCTAACCTAACCTAACCCAACCCAACCCAACCCAACCCTAACCTAACCTAACCTAACCTAACCTAACCCAACCCTAACCTAACCTAACCTAACCTAACCTTACTTTACCTAACTTAACCTAACCTAACCTTTTCAGATATGTGCCTCATCTCTACTCGAATGAATGTCATATTCGTATTCAGCACCAAAAACTGTACTAATGATGAACATTTGGTTATAAATTAGTGGCGACCTCCAAACATAAAAGATCCGGAAATTGGCTCCAAAATGTGATAATAGACGGCTTAATGGACTTAGTTATCAAGC
>NC_059294.1:3155000-3237500 GCF_017591435.1 Portunus trituberculatus | reverse complement strand
GCCAGCATTATAGTGCAAAACGTGAGGTTAAAAAGAAAACACAATGAAAAAAATATCGTCTAATCTAGGAGGTTCTTATTACAAAGAATATAAAGAACGAGGAATTCATGCTTCGCTGTGTTAAAGATTTTGTGAAAGTCGTTCGTGTAGTGCAGTTATAACGAAGTGAGTTGCGAGGCTCGTGGTGACGTGGTGGGCTGCAAGATTCGATGGATTCAGGCGCGTGGAAGCAGACTTGACCTTCCCCGCCCGATAGTGTTAGAATGTACACCGTGACCTCAGCGGCTGCCCTCAGGGGAAAGAGTCTAGCCCCACGACGTGTTTCCAAGCGCAGGGTTACGTAATGAAGCCTCTCCAGCTCGCCAAACCCTATCACAGTGGAGCGGCGTGTACCCTCACCCACACGTTCATGTCCTCTCTCCTATTTTTCATGTTCCTGATTTGGAAAACATTGGCCCTTTAATACGCAGCCCTGATGGACCCCTTGACTCCCGTGAACTCTGTAGCCTAGTGACCTTCCTTAATGTGCGTTTTTTCCACGTTTTTTTTTTTTTTTCACCCATTCCGTGTTGGATCTGTGTATGTAATTTGAGTGACCTACAAGTGACCAGTGTCTCCTGCAGCCTTTACAGCCTGAATGACCTTCGCCCCGAGCCTCTCACCCTTGTCTTTTCTCTCTCTCTCTCTCTCTCTCTCTCTCTCTCTCTCTCTCTCTCTCTCTCTCTCTCTCTCTCTCTCTCTCTCTCTCTCTCTCTCTCTCTCTCTCTCTCTCTCTCTCTCTCTCTCTCTCTCTCTCTCTCTCTCTCTCTCTCTCTCTCTCTCTCTCTCTCTCTCTCTCTCTCTGATCAGCAGCACACTCTTACATGCGCTCAAATCTTACTGTTACCCGAAGCTTTCATTTATTTAGCATGATGTGCGGACCTGTAACATGTGACCTTTCTGTGCTTGTTAGTTTTAAAAGCGGTAATCTGGGTCGCTTTTATTACCAATTTAACCAGATATATTATTAGCAACATTTTCTCCTCACAAAACATAATATTGTCATCTATGTGTTTGTTTTTGTTCTGGCCAGGTGCGTACTGCCATGGCCACTAGTGAATACAATGCTGCAGTTTTTTTTTTTTTCGTCTAAGTTTTGCATTTGCCTTTTTTTTTTTTTTTATTCTTTATTGTCTTAGTTCTTAGTCAGCTGAGAGTTTGGAGTCAGTTTTTTGTTATATTTCTATCTAATCAGAGAACTTGGTATTGAGAGTAATGAGTGGAAATAGGTAAGTAGGATTCACACAAGGACTACCACGTGTATACCTGACGGGTTCCTACAGCTTGCCTTATTTTATTTATTTATCTATTTATTTATTTATTTTATTTTATTTTTTTGTAAAGGGGGACGTTAGATGCAGTGGAAGTGGGTGCAGAAAGTTACTGGACGAGAGACCACGACAGTACTGGTTTCTTTGATCTTGAATGTCACTTCCATGCGATAACGAATGACACGCTGGCCCGGAAAATACACAGCTGCAGCTTCTGAGAGAGCCGTGACGCGCGCGCACACACACACACACACACACACACACACACACACACACACACACACACACACACACACACACACACACACACACACACACACACAACATTGATGTATGAGTGTTTAATTGATGGAAAAAAAAGGGTAAGTGAACCGGTAAAAAGTTGTAAATGTGTGATGGCTTCCACGTTACCTTGTTACAAAAAAAAAATCCTTTCTCTTTATTTATAATGTCACTTTGTAATGAAAAAAAAATCGGGTGTGATGTCATTGCCTTTTAGAGAGAGAGAGAGAGAGAGAGAGAGAGAGAGAGAGAGAGAGAGAGAGAGAGGCAAGAAATATGACAAGAAGATTCAGTTCAACTTTCCACATCATGCATGACTTGTTTACAATTTTAGGTACGTACATTTATTTATTTATTTATTTATTTATTTATTTTGTTGGTCTTTCGTTCTCTATGTTTGCTTGATACTTCAGAAAGCTTTCACTTGTCTCTCCCCTCCCAATCCTTCCCCATCCCTCCCCATCCCATCCCTCTCCTTTCCATCCCTTCCCTTCCCATCCTTATACTGTCTCTGCTAATTCTTTTATCTATTGCATTGAATAATAGTAATTTTAATGTAAAGTGACATTAAGCTCCCTGTCCCGTCTTTCTTGAATTTGTTCAGCCCATTGTTATTACAGCTACTGCCACTACTACTACTACTATTCCTCCTCCTCCTCCTCCTCCTCCTCCTCCTCCTCCTCCTCCTCCTCCTCCTCCTCCTCCTCCTCCTCCTCCTCCAAAAATTTTTCTCTTCCTCTTTCTCTTTCTCTTCTTCTTTTTTTCTTCTTTCTCTTCCTTTTTCTCTTCCTTTTCTCTACTACTACTGCTACTACTATTACACTACTACTACTACTACTACTACTACTACTACTACTACTACTACTACTACTACTACTACTACTACTACTACTACTACTACTACTACTACTACTATCCCAAAATCAACATCACTATAGCTTCTCTACCCCAACACCTTTCTGCACCACCACCTCACCACCAACACAATACTCTCATTCTCAAAACACGAGCACAGCACCACCTACACTTCACCACTACAACATCTCTACCCCTCCTCTTCCACTACAGCCTCTCATTCACCACAGCAGAACACTCCGAGCACTACAATATACCCTGAGAAGCGCGTGCCACATCGCTGTTAATCCACCATAACGCCCTCGGGTAATAAATCGTTTGAAGAGACGCCGAGTGCCACGCAGAAATATTTGGCCCAGTTATATATGGAGCAATTTAGTGGAGACACGAGTGCTGCTGGTGCTGGTGGAGGCATTGTGGCCGTGTTCTAGTGCCGCGAGGAGGTGGTTGTGGTGGAGTGATGCTGAATATGGTGGCTGTATTGTGTGCGTTTGTGTGTGTGTGTGTGTGTGGGTGAGTGGGTGGAGGCGTGGAGGAGTAAAGGTCATGATGAGCTTTGTCTGAAAGGTAATGTATGTGGGAATGGTTGTGTGGTTACGTGTGTGTGTGTGTGTGTGTGTGTGTGTGTGTGTGTGTGTGTGTGTGTGTGTGTGTGTGTGTGGTAGAGGTATAAGATATGGGATGGAGGTAGAGTGGCTGTGGCTTGCGTGTATGGTATAACGTTGAAGGAAGGTTGTGTATGGGAAGCATAGTAGACAAAGGAAAAATAGGGTTGAATGAACAGGTATGAGCGTAGTATAAGAGCGTGTATGGCAGAGAGAAGGGGAAATAAACAGTTGTGAAGGAACGTCTGTGTTTGTGTGTATGGATGGGGAGTGAATGTGGATTGAGGATGCAAGGTGTAGGTGAGTGTCTGGGATGGTGAGGGGCGTGTGTGGCAGTCTTGTCCTTGGGAAGTCAATGGCTCGTTGGCTGAGGAAACTTTGTACCTATTTTTCTTCATAATTGTGTGCCGCGTCCACTTCACCGGGATGAGAGAGAGAGAGAGAGAGAGAGAGAGAGAGAGAGAGAGAGCGAGCCACGTGCCGCTGGTAGAAGAGAGGAGGATGAGGTGAGGCAGTGTTGCAATCCATCCCCTGACAGTGCCCAGTGCAGGTGGTGTTCGCTTGAGGCAATAGGAAAATAAGAATATGTTACTATGCATGCTACTTGAATTACCTGTTTGTTTATCTACCCTTGTGTGTGTGTGTGTGTGTGTGTGTGTGTGTGTGTGTGTGTGTGTGTGTGTGTGTGTGTGTGTGTGTGTGTGTGTGTGTGTGTGTGTGTGTGTGTGTGTGTGTGTGTGTGTGTGTGTGTGTCTGTGTGTCTGTGTCTGTCTGTCTCTGTCTCTGTCTCTGTCTCTCTGTCTCTCTCTCTCTCTCTCTCTCTCTCTCTCTCTCTCTCTCTCTCTCTCTCTCTCTCTCTCTCTCTCTCTCTCTCTCTCTCTCTCTCTCTCTCTCTCTCTCTCTCTCTCTCTCTCTCTCTCCCCCCACCCCTTGATATGGAGACAACCCTTCCCCTACCCTCGAGCCATCCTCTCCCGGGGCATCATCACCGAAATGATGGATGTTTGACGTTCACGACAGAGCGTTAAATTTGTTTGAGGAGTCAAGGTTTATTGCTCTTTTTTTTTCCTTTCACCAGGCCGAGTGGTCAGGACGGGGGAGGGAGGGAAAGGTGGTAGCGTGGAAGGAATATGTGGGTAAAGGAGAAACAGGGCAGCGGGAATGTGTTTGCGTGGAAGGGGGTCTAATGAAGTGAGTAAGATTGGTAGGTTGGAAAGACGGGACGGGGCGATGAACTTCTTAAAGGTGCATCTGTCAGCTCTTCTCAAGACATATTGGCTTCCTTGATTTAATAGTTGTGTTTCTTAGAGAGAGAGAGAGAGAGAGAGAGAGAGAGAGAGAGAGAGAGAGAGAGAGAGAGAGAGAGAGAATTTTCAAGCTTCACAGAAACTAAGTGGAGTAGATATAACATTAGTGAATTAGTGAGAGACGACTTTTTATCATCTTCATTAAAGAATAATTTTAAACTAATGACATTGGGAATGATATTAAACCAATATCGTGTTACTGCAACGGGTCATTCCTCTCATTGCATTCCTTATCAGCCCCAGCGTTCATATATCCGTCCCACACTGACCTCATTCCTCCTGACGACGGCTGCCACTTGAGACTCGTCATTCTCGCCTGATTGCTGACGTGCCTTGTCGCGTCCACTCCTCCTGTACGGCGTTCACTCCTCTTACTCCTCTCACGCCCACACTCTCCACTCCTGATCCATTATGCCATTGTCTCTCCAAATTTGCACTGCTGCGATTCTATTTAAGGCATTTTTTTTTGTGAGTTTCCTTTGTCTTTGTTAGAATCTCCTGACGTTGTGCTCTTGCTTTCATCCTTTATGTCTTCATTGATTCAGGTCTTTATCACTTCCATTTCTTCTTTCATAAAAACCTTATTGGTCGTTAAGATGTCTTATTGATTCACCTAACGTCAAATGACCAGACAGGAATGACTGTGTTACGAGCGTCAAGATTCCCAATACGCAGCGCTTTCTCAGCTGTAAAATGCCCAGAAATCAATACCTCGGCATCGCTCACAGGAAAATAATTCTTGAGACTTACAAAAAATAGTCTTCTTGAACATAAATATTACATCTCTAATTTATTGACTCCTCCAGAATACAGCTGTAAGGGAAAAAGTGCTGTAGCAGGCCATAAATCCTGGCACTTAGAGAGGCTGTGAATGAACGCCGGGACACAACTCATCCTGTCGGGACCCTTCCCTCCTTCCCTCTCTTCTCGGCACCAGTGGAACTTTCCTGTGTTTCCTGCCGAGGTGGAGTAACATAATCCGTCCATTACTTGACTTGCATTAAACTGAACCATTCCATCGCTCAGTCCTGCACATTTTTATGTATAAATACAAAGTAATGTATCTTGTCTGAGTTTGCACGGTACGTGATTAGTGATGAGTAGAAGTACCAGACGTGTGATGAGTGTTGTTTCGTGTTAGAGGCCTGATGGTGTGACATTGATTGCAGGGTTGTGTTTTTTTGTGCAAGCTATTGTTGGTTTCTTCAGTGTGTGCAGTGCGAGGCTCTGCCCAGACTGCCTGTATCACAATTTCCACAAAGGATTTACAAAAGTTTAAGCTAAGGAAAGATTTGCTTCACCACGTACTGGAACTTAATTAGGAGGAGTTGGAAGTGTTTCTTGCAGTGGAGCAGGACTGCGACATTCTCATTACAGAGCTTGAAGCTGCCTTGGTATATCTGAGCGTGTGCCAGAGCCAGTCGCGTGGCGTTGTGTGCGCCTGACTGACTGCCTCCTTCATGTCACTGAGGGAGTCACCTGGAAATGGAAAATTTTTTGAAACACATTTTATGGGCAATACGAGTGCCTTTGATTTATACGTTGAAAATTGAAGGGGAAAAAAATCATCTGGAAAAATTCACCCCACACACGGCTCTCCCTTTCCCCCCCACACACTCTTTAGTCACAAGTAAAGATATGCTACTGAGAAATAATATTTGCAGTTATAATCACGATTCTCAAGGAGGCTCAGTGTCCCTTTGTGTGTAAAGTTTTATTTCCATATCTCAAAATTCTATTTCATAAACCATAACAGAAAACACGATAGGTATTGTATATTGCATTATAAAAACATCTCCCGTCACGGTATTCGCAGTCGTGATTTATTACATGCAGCTCCGTGCGAGTCAGACTTTTACATTGCACACTGGAATGATAAATCGAGAGTATTGGTGTATTTTTAAATTGTTTCTCGTCCCGTGAAGGATTAAAGGATGAGTTGCCGCGCTGGAACCATTGCTCTTGTCTGCGTAAATAATTTTGCCTTTATTCCCTCGACCACGTGTTCATTACTAACTCAAACTTGCATAAAGAGTTGATAGCTCTAGATTTAGTCTCCTAGCGTAGCCTTAATTCCTTCCCTCTGCTTTAACTAAATGATAGAGGCTGAGTGCTTGGGGGTGGGCGCGAATGATAGAAGGTGAGTGCTTGGGGGTGGCCGCGAAGGATCAACATGCGAGGAAAGATGACGGGAATATTGGCCGCGAGGTAAATCCTTGCTTAACCTTTACAAATTTTTTACTCCTACTCGCAGCGTTAGTCTTTTAACCATAACATTTCTGCGGGAAGTACATTAATATACCGCGTTCACTTCCACTGTGTGTGTTTTTTTTTTAGTTTTCTTCCAGCGTTCACTTCCACTGTGCTTTTTATTTTTTTATTGTTTTCTTCCATCGTAAGTCCTCCAAGAATCAGTTATCAGGTCTTTTAAGGAGACTGTCATCAGATCAAAGGCGTTTAGACTGAGGAGGAATGGAAAGCACAGTGAAAGTGAGTGTATAATGTTACTTAACGTCTAACCATGACTGTATTGATCTTGTCGGCACGCTGCAAACAAGATCCATCTCACGTGATGCGTCTGATACACACACCTCTCCCATTAAACCCTTCAGTACCAGGACGTGTTTCCATATTCATTTTGGTTACTATTTGGTGATTTTATACAGCTCCAGAAAGTCATGTGGGCTATCAAAATAGTGAAGGATCTTGCCATTAACCTTTTGACCTCCATAGACCTTTCCTAACGTCAATAAAATAGTCTAATCGTACACAAATCACAAGGTAAAAATGTGTCCCATTGTTGAAGGGGCTAACAACGTGAGTTTATTATGGATGAAGCTCCTTCCAGCATTTTCTCTCACTTATGTCTTCTCTTGGTATATTCCTTCCACTGCTTCACCAATCAGCCCTTTCCTTTCTATGTTCCTTTCAGTGTTGTATCAGTAATTGTTTTCGGGGTATGTTCCTTCCAGTAGTTTTCCAATGAGACCTTTGATTACTTTGTTTCTTCCTGCATTTCACCAATCGAATTTCCTCTTTGTACGTTCTTTCCAGTCAGACCTTTTATTGCCATTTTCCCTTCGACACGTCACTAGTCAGGCCTCTTGTTATGTTGTTTCCATGATGTCACCTGTCAAACCTCTTGCCATTTTCCTTCCAGCATCCTTCCAGTCAGACTTCTTGCAGTATTCCATTTAGCACCTCATCCACTCAGATCTTCCCTCTTTGTCAGCAACGCACGTTTTCCGGCAGTCTATACTTGCACAATTAATGAGAGCAAATTAAGACGAATTAAGAGTGGAGCAGTATTTGTATGCATGGATGTGCGGTTGTATTGCTATATTTGTGTTAATTCTATGCATGCTTATTTGCCAGCGTGTTGTTTTATCCATCCTTTTGTATCTCGTCATTGTTTTTATCTATTGTTATTTTCTTTTTCTCTCTCTCTCTCTCTCTCTCTCTCTCTCTCTCTCTCTCTCTCTCTCTCTCTCTCTCTCTCTCTCTCTCTCTCTCTCTCTCTCTCTCTCTCTCTCTCTCTCTCTCTCTCTCTCTCTCTCTCTCTCTCTCTATATATATATATATATATATATATATATATATATATATATATATATATATTTATCAATTTATCTCTATGAATACACACACACACACACACACACACACACACACACACACACACACACACACACACACACACACACACACACACACACACACACACACACACACACACACACACTTACGTCAATGAACACCTCGCTGGCCGCTTGCATGTATAGTTAGTAGTTGGAGAACCGGTTGTGTGGCTCCTGTTGTGTATTGTTTTTATTACATATATTTTTTTTTCTAATAGTTTCCAAAATATCATAAAAAAGAATCTTATCCCGGTATGATCAGCGACGTGTGGTCTGTCTGGGCCTCTCTGTCCATCACCACGCAGTGCAGGAGAATCATCAAAACCCGCCATCGTAATTATTTTTCGTATATTCAGCCGAGTGAGCTAAATGATGAACGTGGGGAGGATTTCATGCATTTTTTTTTCCCGAAATGTTGTGAGATATTTTTAGCGCCAACGGCAGAAGAATTATCCAGTTAAGCGATCGGGGAAAATTTGGTTTTAGAATTCAGGCAGTCCACGCACATTTTTATTCTTTGTAACAATTATGTGCTATGCGTTCATTATTTGCTATGGATTTCCGGATGGGATGGCGATGGGAGAGGGAGGGGGAAGGGGATGGGGGGATGGGAGGATGGTCAAGCAACTATTCGCAGGTAGTAATGATGAGAAGTGTCGAAAGATTGTAGGATTTTTTTCATTTAATCATTTTAGGTTTCATCGTTGAAGCTGCTAGTTTTATAATTCTCTCTCTCTCTCTCTCTCTCTCTCTCTCTCTCTCTCTCTCTCTCTCTCTCTCTCTCTCTCTCTCTCTCTCTCTCTCTCTCTCTCTCTCTCTCTCTCTCTCTCTCTCTCTCTCTCTCTCTCTCTCTCTCTCTCTCTCTCTCTCTCTCTCTCTCTCTCTCTCTCTCTCTCTCTCTCTCTCTCTCTCTCTCTCTCTCTCTCTCTCTCTCTCTCTCTCCCAGTTAGCCTCCTATCAGCACGACACAATGGCCTGGATGATCCTTGAGTCACGTAAATCTCTCGTGTTCTTTTTAGTGATTGATTTTTGACGTATCATGAAGGAGGAAGTAAAAAGTGTACCCGTCAGCCATTAGCTCTTCGCTGAACAATGGAAGATAAATCAGCGCTCATTTTGCCTCGCGGAAGTCCTTGATAATCTGAAGTCATCAATCAACCGAGTGTAAGTTGGGCTCCCTCATTTGGGGCAAGGGTTTCCTAGCAGGTGGGCTTTGAAATAGGAGGTGCCCCAAAAAGTATCCCCTTTAGTCCATAAGTTCCCGTGAAATAGCCCACATGTAAAAAAAAACAAAAAAGTCGGATATTACAAATGGCCTTTATAGCGTTTTTCGTTAATCATTGTGTAAAATTCTGAGGCAATCGCTGTCAAGACACTTTTGTTCATAATCGCGTACTATTTATTAGACGTTTTTTGTAGTAGTCCCCTAAAATAGAAATTATCTTCCATTCTTGTATATATAATTTTTCTGCAGTTTTTTTTGTAACCCTTCACTGTCAGACACTTACCCATAATCACTTACCACTCCTTGGGCTCATTTTCATACTGCAGTGTCTTAATTGTTTAGTCAAGAAAAGACACGTGGGGAAGAAGATGCAAGAAAGAAGACTTCAGTGGTATGGACATTGTATGAGGAGAAGGATGATGAGGTTACAGGTGGAGGGAGTAAGAGGAAGATAGAGACCACGAAGACGATTGGATGACTGTTTACGGGGCGACTTTAGAGAGGAGGACATCAGGGGAGAGGAAGCCTTAGACAGGAAAGTGTGGAAGAGGCTCATAAGAAACCGCGACCCCAAATGGGAAAAGCGAGAAAAGAATCAAGAAAAACAAAAACATCTCGCTTACATTTTCTTTGTTCAGGCAGTTTCTTACAATGCTTCTTTTTAACCCTCTCAGTAGACACATTTACTCCTAATCACAACTTTTCAGACATGTATATCTTGTTCAATAGTCTCCTGATTCTCTAGCCAAGAATAAACAAAAGAATTTCCCTTAGCCATCGCTTTTTCAGATGAATTTCTTACCATGCTCTTTTTAACCCTTTCACTCTTAGTCACTTATCCATAACCACTTACAACTTTTAAGTATTCTATTGTTGCACTACAGTCTCAGATATTCATTCATCAAGCGTAGGAGAGAAAGAATGAGTTTCCTTACTATCCTTTTCTCAGTCCACAACATTTTTTGGAGATAACTGGCGGCCTTGTGTCTATACAGGGCACAGTAACATCTGGTAATGATTACATACAATTGCCATTATTTTTTTATCTCGATTTTTTTGTTTGTTTTTGATGTATGGCGTCACTCGCAGTTCTTGTTGCGCTGATTTTTTACCCTTTTGTTTGTAAGGTTTCTCCCCGCGTCAGCAGGTGGGTGAGTGTCGCGTGCGTCTCGTGGCGTGTTTGCCGTAGCGAGGCGGACGGGTGACTTGTGTTGTCTCTAGTGTGTCATCTGTCACGGGGAGCAACTTGTTATGTGTTGTACTTATGTAAAACTATCTGGGAAAGTTGAAATTTTCGGAACCGTGTTTTTTAGACGCGTGGACGGGTCTGAGAACATTTCAGAGTCAAGGGTGACTCGCTGACCTGTAAATCTATCTTCCTGCAGAACATTTTTTATATTGTTACTGTTAAGGAGAAATCTTGTGTTATCACATCTAGTAAATTGATATCTTAACATAATTTTTTGTCTTTTAATCGACATTTAACATTGCTACCAGTCAGGAATTTAGGCTTCGGGGATGGGTAGTCTTGTGTTCGAATGCGTAGTCTATATCTACATAAATATCTTCAGTTTGCCCATATCTTGCAATAAGAATGCTTTCATAGCCTTTGGTCGTGCTTTTTATCAGAGTGGCTGCTTCCTTGATTCTTCGTTGGCACTGAGAACAAACACGACCGAGTACTGTGTGACACAAGTCGGTCAGTGAGGTGGTGGTGGTGGTGGCGGTGGTAGTAGTGACCATTAGGGGCGAGGTGGACAGAAACAGTATTATGAACACGAACGTTTCTTCTGGCAGTTTCCGGCAATTGTTGGCCGGAAGCAAACCGGCTCTCATGTGTGGGTTGGTGGCTTCCCCTCCCTGCCGCTGAGCACCGCACCTCCAGCCGCGGTGCCTGCGAGTGCGTGCCTCCTGCTTCACCTGGCACTGCTTCTTTCCGTAATTATTTACATCCACTGGTTAACTTTCGAGAACAGAAGAGTGGTGGCTTGGAAAGGAAGAATTGAGGTGATGCAGCTGGGAAATGAGGGTCACTCAGGGAAGGGTGGATGGGTGGGGTAGTGACCGGGGGACAGTGGGCGGGGGAAGCGGCAGCAGAGTGAGGGCCGCGCGGGGAGAGGAGGTACTCCGTGTAGCGTCTGGCACTCATTCCTCAAGGTGGTGGATGCCAGTGCCCCAGCGCCCCTGTGACCCACTTCCTCCGTGCCGCTGGTCACCAGGGTGTAGGGCAGCTGACATAAAAAAAAGGAGTTAATTATGTTTATCTGTTTGCCTTTTGTGTAACTTCAAAAGCACCTTTTGAATCAGGCCAGGACGCAGCAGTCGTCGTTGAAACATTGACCCAAAATGTGTATTGCAGTGTGTTTTTTTTTTTTAGCAGAGTCTTTGTTAATTAAGTGTTCATTCTAATTGAACGGGCGTGATCCGACCCGCGCTTTGTGCTCTCGCTAAACTCATTATTATTTTGGCCCTTTATTCGCCAAATTGCGAAGCGAAAAATATGGCATTAAATCTCTTTGAAAATTGCTTCAAAGAGTTCTCTCTCTCTCTCTCTCTCTCTCTCTCTCTCTCTCTCTCTCTCTCTCTCTCTCTCTCTCTCTCTCTCTCTCTCTCTCTCTCTCTCTCTCTCTCTCTCTCTCTCTCTCTCTCTCTCTCTCTCTCTCTCTCTCTCTCTCTCTCTCTCTCTCTCTCTCTCTCTCTCTCAAAGAATAGCATAAAACTTTGAAACCTCACACACACACACACACACACACACACACACACACACACACACACACACACACACACACACACACACACACACACACACACACACACCAGGGCAGTCAGGCAATTCATTTATATATACTTTCTTTTGTGAAGGCTGAGTGGAAACAAAAGGAAGTGGAGTCATTTTGTTTGTTTCCCAACGAAAGCAGAGAGTTACGGTCTTGGCTCGGGGTGTCTTTGTGTCGGACAGTGAAGGTTGGGGGCGTCAGCACGTCTGCGTGGGGGTGAGGAGAGAGAGAGAGTCAGCACGGCAGGAGGATGGCTAGAGTGACGGGGAATGGGAGGCGCTTCCGTCATTATAGCCATAAAAGATAACTAATTGGAAGAAAAAGTAAAAATAAAAGCGACGAGAAGAAAGGCTGTCAGGAGAGTCGTAATTACATCTTTTGAGGACATGATTGCTCGCATTTTTAATCACCTGAATAGGAATTTCTTTTAATATTTTACGGAGCTACACCCGGTGAAAGGGAAGAGAAGGTGCTGTGTGTCTCTACAAGTGGGGACATGGTATGGTCAGCTGATTGTGTTGTTTTGCTGTCTTTGCTACTCTCTCTTGCTTTGTGTTCTACCCTCCGTCTTTGTATAGGAACTTTGAGGATGATCATGATAACGCAGGCACCCTTAACCGTGACTCCACCACCAACACACCACTAACACTGAAAATAAACATGTCCTCCATCACATACAAGTTTATCTCTTCTCGTGTCATTCTGTCTTATACTTTCCCTTCACTCTTCTATGCCTTCTGATCACACTCAGTCGACGCCACTCCCTGAACACGTATGTAGTCACACTGATCCTTAGATTTTGCTTATTTACGAAGATCTACATCATTGCCTATTCCCAGAAGCTTAACAAACATGACCAAGAAACCTATTGGCAGTAGTAACATTAATTCAGCACGCTCCATAAGACTAATCTCAAAGAACTAATAGTGCACAAAGCCACCATGAAAAGCAATACTAAATAAACTGTGGAGCTTCAAAAAGGGAAGGAAAAAATCTAGCAGTGCTCCTCGTTATAACTTGCTTTTTTCCCCAACCAATGTATCACCTCGCCCCAAAAAATGACCACTTCTCGGAACGGCCGGGAAGGGAGAAGAAAGGAAGGTAGGGAGTTTTAATACACATGAAGGAGAGGGGAGGGCCGCTTTCTGTAGCTCAGCACGCCCCAGTAAGGTGAGGCGGTGCGTACAGGTGGCTCAGCTCACGGCGGGTCAGGCGGGGCGCGTCTTGTGTTGGCGGCTGTATGTAAGGGGAAAAATGTGTATGTATGAGAGAGAGAGAGAGAGAGAGAGAGAGAGAGAGAGAGAGAGAGAGAATTTTATTAAGTTCCTCTCTCTCTCTCTCTCTCTCTCTCTCTCTCTCTCTCTCTCTCTCTCTCTCTCTCTCTCTCTCTCTCTCTCTCTCTCTCTCTCCCTTTAATATTTGTTTCCCCCCTCGTTCATGCTCCCTCAAATTAACTTCATTGATATGGAAATTCGAGAAAGCTGGTGCCCGGGTCAAGGGGGCGTTATGGGGGCAGGCGACCACGACCTCACGACCTCACGACCTCACGACCTCACGACCTGTACGAGCAAGGCAGAGCGAAGCAGAACCACACACAGGATGAGAAAACGATTGGACTTGCCTGTCTCGCTCTGCTGCCGCTCTAAGAAAAGGGACGAATAATCTTACGAGTCTCAAGAGTTTACTGAAGTCTCCCCAAGAAGGAGGAATTTTTTGGCGTGTCACCGAAAATACGTAAAAGCTCAGAAATCCTTACAGATCTCTAACTTCCTCTGGGTTTTCTTAGGCTCGAGGGCAGACCAGACCAAGCCCAGCCCAGCCCAGTCCAGCCCAGCCCAGCCCAGTCCGCCCGCCCGCCCGCCCGCCCGCCCGCCTTGCACGCCCTCAGGTCTTCTCAGTTCTAAATCTTTTTCCAGCCTGTGATGGTCTCTTACGTCTCATCTATTTTTTACCACTTATCAGTTAACTTCGTGCTTTCCTTTCTCTTTTCTCGTATTTTGTTTTTGTTTTCGTTGCTTGGATCTTATTTTCTTTTCCTCCGTGTATAATATTCTCAGTTCGTTTTTCCTTTGTTTTTTGTGTTTCTATCTCTTCTGCTCTCTTCTCTTCTCTCTTCTCTTCTCTTCTCTCTCTCTCTCTCTCTCTCTCCTCTCTCCTCTCCTCTCTCTCCTCTCTCTCTCTCTCCTCTCCTCTCCTCTCTCTCTCTCTCTCTCTCTCTCTCTCTCTCTCTCTCTCTCTCTCTCTCTCTCTCTCTCTCTCTCTCTCTCTCAGGGTACACAGGAGGTGAACATTGCCAGTCAAGGCACGTTATTGTGTTATTTGGAAATAGAAAGTTCACGTCTTCCTGCACAATTGCCCCCCGAGACCACTTATGACACAGGCAACAAAGAGAGAGTTCTTCCTTTTATTCGCCTTCCTTTTCGTTCTTTTTTGCCCTTCGTCCCTCTTCCTTGTCCCTCCTCCTCATCTCTTCATGTGTCCATTCTTACCAGTTCCCCGTAAGCTTTCGTCCGGGAATTAATGCGATCAGGAGAATTGACAAGAGGGAGAAAAAGGGGACGCTGGTGGAGGTGGACAGGGACAAGCAGCAGGTCAGTAGTTACTTAGTAAGGCGCGACTTTCCTGCACCGCCTCTCCCCAACGTCTGTATGGGAGAGGTTGAATTTGAGTGATGGTGGTACTCTTATTCTTCTTATTCCTCTTATTGTTGTTGTTGTTGTTGTTGTTGTTGTTGTCGTCATTATTCTCGTCGTCGTCTTCATCGTCGTCGTCGTTGTTGTTGTTTGTTTGTTTGTTTATTAATTTGATTCTGTTTTATTTATTTTTGTCTTAATTGGCCTTTGTTCTCGTTGAGGATTGTGTGTATGTGTGTGTGTGTGTGTGTGTGTGTGTGTGTGTGTGTGTGTGTGTGTGTCACAGGCCTGCACAGGTGTTTAACTTTATCCCACGCTTGGCTCGCCGCCCCGTTACTACTCATGCTCACACTCGCACTCAACATTCTTTTTTTCTACACGTGTCCCGCGCCGCAGCCGCAGCAGCCGTTGTGTCCACACCTGCACCACACACACTCTTTCGGGACAAAACATGCCGGTTCCTGCATCTACAGAGACTGGCTACCTACGGGACAAGATTACTGGAATTTGAGAGGTCACTGCGCTGGTATTAGCACCTGACCAATAGACGAACGGGACAACAAACTAATGTTCATGTTTTTTTATTCGTTAATACCATGGATTCGCGCTCGCACACTCTCACGTGCACACACACACACACACACACACACACACACACACACACACACACACACACACACACACACACACACACACACACACACACACACACACACACACACACACACACACACACACACACACACACACACACACACACACACACACACACACACATATATATATATATATATATATATATATATATATATATATATATATATATATATATATATATATATATATATATATATGCTCCTCAACTGCTAACTCTGTACAAGAGCATTATCCGTCTTTGTATGGAGTACTCTTCGCATGTTTAGAGGCTTCCATTCACACAGCTTTATTAGATAGGGTGGAATCAAAAGCTTTTCGTCTCATCAATTCCCCTCCTCTGACTGACTGTCTGCAGCCTCTTTCTCACCGCCGAAATGTTGCATCTCTTTCTATCTTTTATCGTTATTTTCATGCTAACTGCTCTAATGATCTTGCTGATTGCATGCCTCCCCTCCTCCTGCGGTCTCGCTGCACAAGGCTTTCTTCTTCCTCTCATCTCTATTCTGTCCAACTCTCTAATACAAGAGTTAACCAGTATTCTCAATCATTCATACCTTTCTCCGGTAAACTCTGGAACTCCCTCCTGTTTCTGTATTTCTATCTTCTTACGACTTGACTTCTTTTAAGAGGGAGGTTTCAAGACATTTTATCCCTGTCTTCTGATTAATTACTTTCCAATCTTTTAGAGAACTTGCAGTTTAAATGTTTTTTTTTCTTATATTGTGTTGCCCTTGACAGGTTTCCCTCTTACATTCCCTCTTGCATAGCATATATATATATATATATATATATATATATATATATATATATATATATATATATATATATATATATATATATATATATATATATATATATATATATATATATATATATATATATATATATATATATATATATATATATATATATATATATATATATATATATATATATATATATATATATATATATATATATATATATATATATATATATATATATATATATATATATATATATATATATATATATATATATGTGCTTATCTCTGCTTACCATTGATGTTTATTGTAGGAGCCAAGAGATGTTTTATGAATCGTTCACTAAGCTCATTGATTAATTTAACGAGCTTATCTAATTAAAAGTATTTACAAGTATTTACTTTAAAAGCATGCGTGTGATCGTGTCTGGTGACGTACGGTGCAATATACGTCCTGCGGCTCCTGAATTGTTTGTTGTTGTAGTGTGTGGGCTGGTGGCGGCGAGCCTTGCCCCACGCACTGTCTGGCTACCTTCAGGAATTTCCAGTGACGGCTGGTATGCGCCGTTATTGTGTTCTTCAACGTCACATTCATGTGGTGCCTCACCTCGTAATGGAATAAAAGTCATTGAAATGACTGGTGGTGGTGACGTTCCCGTCGATGTGTCTGTGGCGAGGCCTTGGTGGATAGGCGTGTCTGATGCATTTGTGTAGAGTGGCAACCAGCCTCGGACAGGAGCTTTCTCCTTCCTTCGATAATCCCTCACCTGCATCATCACGTCCTTGCATTGGGCAAACCAGGGCAGCAGATGGAACTTCAGCGCGGCATTTGTTTGCCCCTAGTCGCCAATACTAAAGCGAGAGACTAGAGTGGATTACTGGCGCTCGACAAAATATACCTCATATATCACTTATATAAAGTATTAAATAAGGAAAATTATTAACTGTAGTAACTTTTTGACTCTTAAGAACAATATTTAGTAATAAGATTTACTTTTGTCTACGCATTAATATAAACGAAGACTAACAAAAGTATCCGTCTTCAGAAATATTAAGAATTATGACGTAGCGTGAGGCCAGCCCATTGGTCACGTGGTGAGGCTGTGGCTGTAGCCTTTCGTTATCGGATGTTCGATTACCCATCGTTCACGTCTTCACCTTAATTATCGGAGACCGTGTTAGCGGCGCGCACCTCACGCCCCGCCTGGCAGGGGCCCGACCCTTCGCTCCAGGTGCTGATTGCTGCCTGTCTTTCTTAACAGGGAAGTGGATGTGAATTAGACAAGCTTTTTTTTTTATTTCTTATCAACCTCAAACTTGTTTCTGTATACTCTAAAGATGTGTCAGAAGGGCTTATCACAGATAGGAGGCATTTAATGTTACTGGTAGATTATATCAGAGACACAAATTTGTGTTATACGAGCATGTATGTATTATAATTTGTAAGCATGCGAATCACATTATCCTCTGTTATTAATGCCTCTCTTCATCGTCACCATTGTTCAAGTTGCCAAAAAGTCACCTTCCAGTCTTTGTTTCAATTTATGGAATGTGAAGCCTGCGCGTTGCCGCCGCTCCCTCCGGGCGCCACTGCCTCGAGGAAATTCAGCTGGAAAAGATGAATGATTTTCTGGAACGTGTCGACCTGGAGCACTGGAGCACCGCCTAGGAAGACAGGAATACATACCAGGAAATACCTTTGCAAAACACCCCAGGGACACGCCAGCAGCGACGTTTAATATAATGTCGGGAGTTAGTGGGTGTGGGAGGGGTGGATCTTGTTTATACAGCATACATTCCCTGCAGAGAGGTAGCGGCACGCAAAAACGTTTTGTGGCTTATTTCAAATACATTTAGGAAATCCACCGCCGCTTGTCTGATTTGGCTGTGATGCTATTTTGGTAAAAAATCTTTGGAGGGAAGGAATATGTGATGTTTTTTGAGAGGAACCCAGACAAGTGAAAGAATCTCTCTCTCTCTCTCTCTCTCTCTCTCTCTCTCTCTCTCTCTCTCTCTCTCTCTCTCTCTCTCTCTCTCTCTCTCTCTCTCTCTCTCTCTCTCTCTCTCTCTCTCTCTCTCTCTCTCTCTCTCTCTCTAACAACACAAACAGAAAATGTATTTTATTTTCTCTGCACTATTGTTGGCGCATTTGTTATTTTCCTCTGCATTTTCTTTTTTTTTTTTCAGCTGCTTTATATTTTGGATTCTGCTCTGCATTTTCAGAAAAAAATCATTTTCACACACACACACACACACACACACACACACACACACACACACACACACACACACACACACACACACACACACACACACACACACACACACACACACACACACACACACACATCATCATCATCATCATCTATCTGGGATTGTTTACGCAGCAGTTTGCTGTGAGCGACAGAGAAGAGGATCAGCGGGTGTTGGGCTCGATGGGCAAGCTGGGAGAGACAGCAGCACCCTTATAGAGAGTAAGGCTGAATTATACTTGAGGCCTGGTAGCGTAGTAGCATCGCGAGGAGGAGAGCAGCGAATCAGTCTACCGATGGAAAGGTGGTGTGTAAGCTTGTATAATGAAATGCTTCGCTCTCTTGTCAAATCTATTTTCGAAGACCACATATACGACTGACTGGGTTTTTTTAGAGTGTTTCTCTTGTTGATTGTATAAAATTTGTTAATCTATCACTAGAATTATAAAAAATCACCTATAAAAAATTCGTGTAACTTCAAGCAATCTTGAAAGGCATAGTACGGGCTTCTAGCAGGTTTTATATAGACGTAGTCTAGGGGAACTCCAGTCGTAGCTTTCTTGTTATGATCTCAGTATATTCTTTTCACAGTGTTGAGTATTGTTCACCACACATTCTCTACCCACCATCGTCCTTACTCTAAATTTTCCTCTTTTTCTGCTCACTTGTTATCTATTCTTCCAGATCTGCCACCCTCCCCGCCTCGTTATCCTTCCCCCTACGAGGACACGAATTTATTCAGCTTCCGACATTACCTTCATCCACATTATCATATTTCCCATTATTACTGCCGCCACCGTGGGTGGGGCGGGAGGAGAGATGACAGGTAAGAGGAAGGAAAAAGAGAGAGAAGAAAAGTGTGCATAAAAAGTAGAACTGAAATAAGGGAGGGCAAAAAGAAGATTGTGGAAGATGAACGAGAAATGAGGTCGAAAAAGGAAGAGGAAGAGGAGCGGAAAGAAGTGGAAAGTGACAATTAATGGACGAATTGTGTTCCAATTTTAGTAAAATTTTGGTAATTGAGTCACATAACTCACCGTCCCTCTTTCTTTACACACACACACACACACACACACACACACACACACACACACACACACACACACACACACACACACACACACACACACACACACACACACACACACACACACACACACACACACACACACACACACACACACATTCTCTCTCTCTCTCTCTCTCTCTCTCTCTCTCTCTCTCTCTCTCTCTCTCTCTCTCTCTCTGTCGGAGAGAAAAGAAAAGAGTCAGGGAACACTATATGTAACAAGCCTCTCACTCAGCTAAGCTTCTCCGTTTTTCATCCACCCTGAAGTCTCCTCCAACTCTCATTCTTCCTTTTTCTCCCTCCGCGTGCTCCTTTCCTCTCCTCTCACTGGTCCCTTTTCCATCGCTCATTTTAGTCTGCTTCCCTCCTTTCCCTCCTTTCCCTCCCACCCTCCCTCCTTCCCTCAGGATTCCATTCCTCTTCTCCCTCCCTCCCTGGCATAACGATGTGGTTAGAAGGAAGGAAGGAGTGCCGACGAGAGAGAGAGAGAGAGAGAGAGAGAGAGAGAGAGAGAGAGAGAGAGAGAGAGAGAGAGAGAGAGAGTACCGTGTAGCTTTCACTTAGGAGAAAGGTATATGAGATGGTTCCCTCACCGTCATCAGTAAAGGCAGGACGTGTTCTGGCTGTGAGGGGCGGGCTGAGGCGGGCACCAGCACGGCCCGCGGCTACTGTGACATTCTCTGCGGTAAACATTGGCTTTCTTCTCTGCTGCCGGGTGCCTCGTGTACAACGTATATGATGCTCCTTTGGCCATTGTGTCTATTTCCGATCACGTCCTGGCATTTAGTTTGTTGGTGTATGGTTCATAGTTATGTTATGCACTCCGTGGCTTTTATCTCAGTGAACGAGTGTTTACGTGGGACACATGGTTAAAAGCGAATTTCTATCTTCCCATGCCTGAAATATTGTTGCGCTTAAACAGCTGCTCTCGTGGGGGTAGGTGCGTAAATTACATCTGGTTGCTTCTTTATGGCACGGAAGAGCACGCCAGGCAACCTTAAAAGCAGGTATGCCTCAGATATCTTTACGACCCCCACATTTAGTAAGGAAACTCATATGTGTGGTAATACTTTTCTGTATTTTGTTTGCGACATTCTTCTTGCTTTTATTTTGTATTCTTATTTGTTTGATGGCATTAATACACGGCTCCAGTGCATTAATGTATTGTTAGTGTTTATGCTTCATCCGATGGTAAAGTTTGCTTCTTAACGTCTTACTACAAAGTGAAAATTAAAATCAGACACAGAGCAAGACAAACCACACAAAGACTGTCGATCCTAAAATTCCGGCGTGCCTTAATTACGTGCCTCAAGGTCCCGGGAATTCTGTGTCAGGTAAAAAGAATTAGCTTCGTGAGGGCAGCAGCACGCCCGCCCGCCACACCGCTCAATTGAAAACCAATACTTCCCTCTACCGCCTGCTTCTTGAGAGAGAGAGAGAGAGAGAGAGAGAGAGAGAGAGAGAGAGAGAGAGAGAGAGAGAGAGAGAGAGAGAGAGAGAGATCCTGAGTTATGTATGTGGCATGTGTACAGTAGTAGATTAACTCGTATTGTTTTCATTCTCATGGCGTGTGTGTGTGCACCTGGCTGTGTTCCCACCCATCTGTGCCTCTGTGTGTGTGTGTGTGTGTGTGTGTGTGTGTGTGTGTGTGTGTGTGTGTGTGTGTGTGTGTGTGCAATTATTTTTATTTTTTTTTTTTTTTAAATTTCTACCTGCCTGCTTCCTGGCGCTGTCCGGCTTTAACTCATTCCTGGCTCACATTCACTAGCATATTCATCGTCTTTACTATTTATATAGACACGTCTCGCTCTCTTTCTATTCCTTACCAACCTTTTATACTGATGTCACTAGTTCACTCGGAGCGAGGGATGAAACTGCCAGCTGCACTGCCTCTAGCTATTTTCTGGCGCCAATCTCTTTCCACGTTGACCATAATAAAGCTGGCCACACCACGCCTCCATTTGTCCCTGCCTAGTTTACTCTGCTTCTCCCTTCTCCAACTCTCTCCCTCCTCTGTCACGCCACTCCCACAACTCCGCCCTGTCTGTCCTTCCCAGGTCTTGCCTTTTCCCTCGCTTTTCTCGTCCTTCTCCTGCCAGCCTGCCTGCCTCGCCTGTATGAAGATGATCTCGGGAGCCAATTTCCTTCTGTTGGCTTCAGTCTTTGGTTCTCCATAAATCTTGGATGGAATTTGTGAATGGTGCAGGGAAGGAGGAGGAAGAGGTGTTGGAGTCAGGAGAGTGAAATGATAAATGCAAAGACGAAAACGATGGAGAAATGGAAATAAAGGAAAGAAAAAAAAACTTATTCTGAAAATTATTGTGGATGGTAAATAGGTTTTATACAAGTTTGCACGTGTAAAGTTTGATTATTTGTTGTTTAATTTACATGAAAAAAAAAAATGTTCCGTTGCATGAATGAATAGTGCTTCAATGTTTTGTTTAATACAGGAACGGGGATTTATTTTTTATTTTTATTTATTTATTTTTTTGATTTTCACAACTCGAATCAGTAAGCCGATGCCGCAATGAGACTTAAGACCTCAGCTAATGGCGACCGATCCTGCGGTATTTCTAAAGACAAGACTTCAGTTCTGTATCCCTTCCCTTATGATTGCCACACCTGTAGGCCATCACCAAAATGAATAGAATGTGCCTTATCTCCTTTATTCAGTTCAGTCGCTGGCATTCAATTCCTGGGTGGGCGCGGCGCTTCCCTCAGGCAGCGCAAAGTAATCAGATTTGTGTGTGTCGTTCAGCAGAGTGTCCGTTCACCACTATGCGGTTCTCTCGCATGTTAATTCCACCCAGGTGAGGATTCTCTCGCACTTCTGCTTTGTTCTCCATGGCGTCGCGTCCACTCCCTCTCCAAGTCCACACAGGAAATGCGTCGTAGGAGAGAATGATTGTTGTGAAATTCCATTTGGATATAAAAAAAAAAAAACAGTGGCAATCATCATATCTATCTAGTTCATGTCATTTTGGGTTCACCGAGCGCTTCGTGATTAGCGTACAGATTGTCATTAGAATCGTTTTTATTCAAGTTTTATTTTGTTAAGAAATTGGATGTTTTATTTATGTTTTATTGTATTTCGTTGATAAGTCTTATTAATGCCTACTACTACTACTACTACTACTACTACTACTACTACTACTACTACTACTACTACTACTACTACTACTACTACTACTACTACTACTACTACTACTACTACTACTCTCTACTACTCTCTCTCTCTCTCTCTCTCTCTCTCTCTCTCTCTCTCTCTCTCTCTCTCTCTCTCTCTCTCTCTCTCTCTCTCTCTCTCTCTCTCTCTCTCTCTCTCTCTCTCTCTCTCTCTCTGTGTGTGTGTGTGTGTGTGTGTGAGTGTGAGTGTGAATTGTGAACTCATTGTCACACGTGTATTTCTCAACATTAATCAACGCTTCTCTTCGACATTTAATTAACTGTCTCACTCTTTTCTCTTCCAGGTGAGTGTGGGAGAGAGATGTACAGGTGGGAGCGTGCTGGCAGATGTCCTGGTGCTTGAGATCAGCTGGTATTGGTGAAGTAAGCTTGAAGGAGACCATGTTCTGGTGTTCATTGAGTCTGACGTTGGTGGAGAGAGAGAGAGAGAGAGAGAGAGAGAGAGAGAGAGTGAGTGTGAGTGTGAGAGAGAGAGGTGAGTGATATGTTTGTTTTTAAGACCAACGCCATGCCGTCTCATGACTCTCTCTCTCTCTCTCTCTCTCTCTCTCTCTCTCTCTCTCTCTCTCTCTCTCTCTCTCTCTAACTGTTTAATTTTACTCGAGTTTCATGTCTTTTACGTCTCCCATTGGCTTAAATAACCACTTCCAAGGTTTATATCTTAGCATGTGAATATGTTTTTGAAGCTTAGCAGTTATTATCATACAAATGAAGAAAAAAAATCTTATCCTTGGATTTATATAACAAGAGTGACATGAGCATTAAGCCAAAGAGAAGAACATCTCATTAGACCATTACAGTTTGTGTGAGTCACCATGCGTTACGTCAACAGGACATGCACTCGTCAATAACATCTTTGTGTATGCATTCCGTGTATGCATTCCTGGAGGCAGTGAACATAAAGTAGTATAGTTTGTATGTAACAGTCATGCATTGTTATTGAGACTTAGATAAAAGCCTAAACGTGTTCTGGAACCAAAATAGCAAGGAGCTCCCCCTTGTGACTCAGAACAGGACAGGAAGGGACCTCTCAAGTGTCACATTTAAGAGGAGCCTCACATAAGGTTTAATTGCATGGTCTGTCAGTAGTTGCATTATCACCTATGAACCCTAGGCGGCCTGAGGGAGGAGGTCAGACATGATGCTTTTTCAACTGTCTGTGTCTCCGTCTGTCTCCGTGTTTCTATTGACTCTATATTCCTTTGCCTCGCTTTTTATGTGTGTCTGTATCTGCTAGTCTTTGTGCCCTTTTCTGACTAGCACAAATCTCTCTCTCTCTCTCTGTCTCTCTCTCTCTCTCTCTCTCTCTCTCTCTCTCTCTCTCTCTCTCTCTCTCTCTCTCTCTCTCTCTCTCTCTCTCTCTCTCTCTCTCTCTCACTTAAACACAAACATGCTAACACCAACACAATAACAAATACAGGCTAGACAAGGTAATCAATATCAGTAGTGCTATATACGACCCATCTGCCTTCCCTGCCCCGCCCCGTTTCTCCTGCCCCTGTCCCGCCCAGCCTCTCCTAGCCCCTGTCCCGTTCCGCCCCACCCCGTCACTCAGGATTCCAGCTCACACGGCCAATTTAGGTGTATCTGGGACGTGGCCAGGCGGTGTGGGAGTCGAGGGTGTCGCGTGGAGTGGAAGAGTGTGGGCGTTGCGTGTGTGGGAGTGAAGTTCAAGCGGATAAGCATGTGATAGCTTGTTTGTGATCGCGCCTTTGTAATTGGAGTTATTAGCTGGAGTGGCTAGGTTGTCGGCTTGCTTGGGTGATGGTGGATTCAGAGGTAGTTAATGTTCGTATTCCTAAACGTATTTTCTCTCATAAGAACAGAGATGATAAAGCACGTGGCAGGTTGTCAGTGGATGTGTACTTGTGGTATTAACTGTTGTCGAGTCGTTGTGGATTGACTGGAAGAATGAGAGGAAGCTAATGTTCCTGTTCGTAAATGTATTTTCTGTCATAAGACTTACTTTTAAAATCCTCGAGGTTGGCTAATCAGGCTCTCATGGATGTTTTTTTTCCCCCACTTAAAATGAAGTATTCTTGTTAAATTGTTTATAGATTCGTGAAAACACCGTTGAAAACCAAATTAACTTGTACTATAACCTATAAAAAGTAATCGTATAAAACTCGAACGTTTTGAAATATGGAGGCAAGTGTTCAGTGTGAGAAGAGATTTGCTGTGGGGTTGTAGTAAATCACTCTTGAAAAAAGAAGAAAACATCATTAAACTCGTCTTGTCATTTGTTACCGTTTAAGACGACGCCTGTGAGAAACTAATTTAAGAAAGCGTGAAAGAGGACTAACTAATATTTCAGTAGGAGAGGAAAGCTTGCCGTGGATTAAGGAAAGAAACTTGAGTACTCTTTCGCCTTGTCCTTCGTTGCCAGTTAAAGATGACAAGACCTACGTAAGAAACAACTAAGACGCTTTACCTAAGGATGGAGGTGAAATACAGTAATATTTCAGTGAGAGAGGAAGGCTTATTGTAGTGAAAAAAAAGGCATGATTATATATCTCGCCTTGCTCTTTGTTGGCTGTTGAAAACGACGCGACCCTTGCAGGAAACTAGAATAAGTAAGTTTGTGAGAAAGACAGTACTGGATAACTTTTTCGTGTATTTTCATTTTTTTCTGTATTTTTCCTTTTCCCGTCCTGGTCGAGGAACACTCAGGCAGATTATTTATACCGTGCGACCTCTGACGCGGAATAACGTTGCCTCATTTTGGCTGTCACTTTATCTCACATTTTATGCCTCCGGTTTTTGCTGCGCCCGAATATTCCGTGCAAGTTTTGTAATTTATTTTTTTCTATGTTCGTTTTCAGTTGTTGTTGTTGTTGTTGTTGTTGTCACCATAGCTCCTAGTTTTTGTTGTTGAGAAAAAAATGTTTGGGATGTGACTTTGAATCACAACTTTTTAGGGGAGTGATTCTCTAATGGTGGATTTTTTTTTCATATTTTCAATTTTTATCAATTTTTCTCCCTTTTAGACATGTTTTTCAGAAGCGAGGCGGCGGCGGAGAGGCGGGAGGGTGGCGGAGAGTCGCGTCTCGTGCTGGGCGTTGATGTGGAAGTGACACGATTCGTTTCAAGCGGGAATAAAAGTTAGAATTTATCAATGGTCTCCACAGTTCAAGGCTTTACTAGTGAATATTATGCAGACATTACTTTGTTTTCCATCCTGAGTTAGGTATAGAGGCTGTTACTTAATTCTCCAGACAGTAGCTCATTCTCCAGACGAGGTGAGCCTCCGCATACCTTGGGCCAAACGGCGCGGCCACTGGGACCCTCGGCCAGCTGGCACGCTGCCTCCCTCCCAGCGAAAGTGTTTCACTGATCACGGGAGGCGCGGGGCGGCGTGGGTCTGTGCGTCGGCGTTTTGTGCTTCATGATGATTAATTGTGCTAACATAATTAGAGAGAGAGAGAGAGAGAGAGAGAGAGAGAGAGAGAGAGAGAGAGAGAGATAATTTCCTCAATCGGTTATGTGAAATATTACTTGTGCGTTTTAAAATGTACAATAAATCTCACGTGAGCTCCCTGAAGCGTAAGTCTGGCGCTGGTGGCCGGGCCCTCCATTGTGTCTGGTAGCGGCTCGCTGTGTGTGGCGAGGCTTGCTGTGAGACGCGGCGCGTTGTCTCACTTGAAGGAGAGATTACTGAGGCTTGAAATTCGAGATGAAAAATAGTGTTGAGTTACTGATATCACTAATTAAGATTCTGAAATAAATTCCTGCACTGATTTCGTTTTGCCGTGAAGTAAAGAAAATATCATGTGCGAAATATAAAAGAAAATATAATATATGTTTCCTCGAAGTAAATGCTTGACTTTTATGAAAATAAGTTTTGTCTGATATTAAAATTATAGCCTAAGTTTTCTAGTCTGAACCTGAAACTCAAATTATGGACGTGGTGCAAATCTATTCCTTCAGTCACTCATTGCAGACAAACCACAGCAGACAGCAACCCACCTCCCACAACACACACACACACACACACACACACACACACACACACACACACACACACACACACACACACACACACACACACACACACACACACACACACACACTACAATATTCATCAGTAAGTATCTTCAAATGCTTTTTTTTTCCTGGTACTCATTTATAACACTTGCTTCATATTGTTTTCCTTCCTATGACTGAACAATGTGTAGAGAAAGGGTATCTCACATGCTCGTCTCGGAAGGGAAGGGACGAGGAGAGGAGGAAGTGAATGTGTAATGCAGCAAGATTAGGAAGGAATATGAATACCCTTTTGGCAGACAGGAATGAGAATGGACGCGAGTTGAATGCAAGATTAAGCTGAAAGTTTTCCATTCTTATCCGTACGCAACCATCTTTTTTTTTATTATTTTCTTTCTTTTATTCGTATTCACATTACTTTGATGTTAAAAAGAATATTCTCTCTCTCTCTCTCTCTCTCTCTCTCTCTCTCTCTCTCTCTCTCTCTCTCTCTCTCTCTCTCTCTCTCTCTCTCTCTCTCTCTCTCTCTCTCTCTCTCTCTCTCTCTCTCTCTCTCTCTCATTCCTCCATCCCTCCTTCACAATCTCCAATATCCTTCCATCCTTCATCTTCACTTTCCTTCCAATTACTTCACTCTCGTCTTGCATGTATTCCTGCGCTCCCCTCCCGTTGATGTTTGTGTTTGTAAAGGATATTTTGCCTGACTGTATTGTGACTTCACGGGCATGGACTTTATAACACACACACACACACACACACACACACACACACACACACACACACACACACACACACACACACACACACACACACACACACACACACACACACACACACACACACACACACACACACACACATTGGCTGTTGTCTCACGGATCGAAAGTCTGATTAAAATGTAATTGTTGTGGGAGTTTGTGGTAGATAGGCATGAAGGCGAGAAAAAAAAAATAAGAAAAAAAAATCAAAGGCCATGAAAAGGATGCCGTTATATCTTTGGTCCAGTTATGAATCAGAGGTGATACACGGGAAAGTAATACATGACATGAAATAAAGACAAGATAAATATGAGGTTAGACGTGGTGATTATAACTGTTAAGAATGTTATTTGGTCTGTTTGGGAGATGTTATGTCTTGAACTTGTCCTTCCTTGTCGTTGGTCTGCCACACACACATGGCATTCATATCTGTCACTTGAACGTAACCATCCCTTGCGATTGTCACTTTATCCCTGCCCATCTCAGCTGTCAACTCAATCTTTCATTGGCCACACCTGTTAGCCTATTAACTAGCCTATACCAACTGTCAGTCCACCACTTGCCCACAGCTGATGTTAGGTAACTGTCTGCCCGTCACAATTGTTAATCCTTACCCTTCCCATCACATAAGTTAGCACATACCAGGATTATCACAGCTGTTTGCTCATTCCTTTCCCCATCACAAGTGACAACCTTCATTCTACCTAATACACCTGACGTCCATTTCACTCCATTACAGTTGCTCCAGCAGGCCCTCATTACACATTCTTCTTTCCCTTCCAGCTGTTAACCTTCTCCCATTAACTGTTCACTCTGTTATTTTACCCGTCCGTCGACCAATGAGCCGCTTCACCACAAATCCTATAGCAGTTCATCCCCGAGGCATTCCGACCCTCAGGCACGGGGCAAAGGCTTCCCACGTGCAGGCAGCGTCGCCCTTATCACATCAGTCACAGCCACACAGGAAATGTTCGTCAGTTGTCATTTGTTTGCGGACCTTCATTTTTTTGTTTATTTCATCACGTTGCCAAAAGGTGTAGCAATATTAGCGGTTAAGGCAGTATACGTTCGCCACGCCCTCCTCCTCCTCCTCCTCCTTCTCCTTTTTGTTCATCACTAAGTCCTCGTCTTTCTCTACTTATCCACCACCATCACCACACATCACCAGCAGACACCACCACCACCACCACTTCCTTCACCATAGCCCAGCATCACCAGCAGACACCACCACCTCCACTATACACCTCCTCCTCTGTCTCCATCCTTCTCCATATGACCACGGTGGTATTGCGCATTAACATCAACCAGTCAACGTCCTCTTCCTCCTCCTCCTGTACTATTACATGACCTGCTCGGAGATGCAACCTCCTCACATCTCCCATTACGTCCGGTCTGCAGGTGTATGGCTAATGTGGTTATGTAATACTTTTTTTATGCAATAGGTTCTTATATAAACTTCATATCCACTTGCCTGTCACATTCTCGACGAGTCTGACTTGTATCCTGATATCGACCCACACTGCGTAGGTACAGTGCAACACCATATGGATCGACACTCTTCACCGTGACACTTTGGTGGGTTATGGTTTAGTTACTCGGGAAATAGTTTTTGAGCAACGAGTACTGTCGTTATACTACTACTACTACTACTACTACTACTACTACTACTACTACTACTACTACTACTACTACTACTACTACTACCTGTATCACTATTATCATTTCTCGTACCCAGGGAATTATCGCCACGAGATGCCACATGGAGCTCTGTGGTCGACAGCAGAACCTCGTGAACCTCAGCAGCGACGATGCTTTCATTGGTTGTCATCGTTGCTAATCCTGTATTATTTTTTTTTCTGTATGACTTGAAATTCTCTTTTAGTTTTAAAACGTAAAAATGAAGTCAGAGAGAGAGAGAGAGAGAGAGAGAGAGAGAGAGAGAGAGAGAGAGAGAGAGATTGAAACGGCGTGAATAAGTTAAATAGCCGTAAATATTTTGTGACGCAGCTTGTTTTCGTGTTTCCCGGAAGAGAAAAGAGAGCTGAGGCAAAAGGAAAGATGAAATACGTAGGGAAATACAAAATAAGCCAGACACACAAGATGGAATCTCCTAATTGGTACATCACGTCCAATTAGTTCTGGTTTATTTCCGTCTTGCTCCTGTAGTAAAGGTGTGTCGCCGCCGCCACCACCACCACCACCACCACCACCACCACCACCACGAGTCTTTCATACTGCCACATCAAAACCTGCCCGCGGACCTGCTTTTGTGCCCTTTTCCTCTCATTTTCCGTACCTTATTTCTTCTTCTTCTTCTGAGAGAGAGAGAGAGAGAGAGAGAGAGAATGAGAATCCGGTAGCCAACTTTTACAGGTCTCTCTCTCTCTCTCTCTCTCTCTCTCTCTCTCTCTCTCTCTCTCTCTCTCTCTCTCTCTCTCTTTCCCGTTAACAGGACTTAGTGCGCATCGACGAGCAGTTAGGAAAAAGAAAGAAAAAAGAGGGAGGAGAAAGCGAGCAGAACGCCGCCTAATGATGCGTACATACAGGCTCTGAAATAACACAGGAAGTGGTGGTCGTTTTCTTTTGCCTTCAGAAAACAAGGATGATGGAGTAAGTGAAGTGTTAAAGTCTCGAACGTATAGAAGTTGTATGTTCAACTTCCTCTTTCTCCTTCTCTTTCTCCTTCTCCTCTTTCTTCTTCTTCTTCTTCTTCTTCTTCTTCTTCTTCTTCTTCTTCTTCTTCTTCTTCTTCTTCTTCTTCTTCTTCTTCTTCTTCTCCTTCTCCTTCTCCTTCTCCTTCTCCTTCTCCTCCTCCTCCTCCCTTGAGCCAGAATGTCCCCCAAATAGTCTGCCTCGCTAAGAACAAAAAAAAATCTTCTTCAGTTTGTTATCCTTTGTAATCCTTTTGCTTCTACTCCTCCTTCTCTTTCATCTCTAGTCACTTTCTTTTCTTCTTCCCTTTATTCTCCCTTTCCTCTTTTCCATTCCCGTATCGTTCACTGTTTGTTATCTTCCTTCTTCGCCTCTCTTTTCTTTTTCTCTCTCTCTATATTCCTTTGTTTCTTTCCTTCCCTGTTTGTTTTTCTTCTTTGTTTCCTATTCAGTTGCTTCTCTCTCTCCATCCTCACTTTATTGTTCTCTCTCTCTCTCTCTCTCTCTCTCTCTCTCTCTCTCTCTCTCTCTCTCTCTCTCTCTCTCTCTCTCTCTCTCTCTCTCTCTCTCTCTCTCTCTCACCTCACCTCACCTCACCTCCACCACCACCACCACCACCACCACCACCTCCTCTTTTTCTGTCTGTTTTTCATACTTGCTAAAAATAAAAAGAGATAAAAATGTGTAAAATAGGTTAGACTACCGAAGTAGGTTACCTCGTTATGGGCCAAGAGGGCGTGTGTTTGCCTACCTGTTATTTACATATTCCTGTGCTCTCGGCTTCCTCTTCTTCCCCCACTTCCTCTTCTCTTTTTTTTTCTTCCTCTTCATTCTAGGATTTTTCTTTTCCAGGCATAATCTTTTGGTCCACTGTCCTCATGTTCAAGAAAAAAATCTTTTAATCTCCTCCCATGTGACTTTAGATTGTCTCCTCCTCCTCCTCCTCCTCCTCCTCCTCCTCCTCCTCCTCCTCCTCCTCCTCATACTCATTATAATATGATTAATGACTGACAACAAACGTTCGTGTTTAACTAACTTTCTTGACTTCTTTCATTGTTAATGTTTGGAATTCTCTTCCCTCCAATTGTCGTTGATTGCGAAACCGTTTCAGCCTTCAAGAATAGATTGGACAAGTATCTCGACAGTAATCCGCAGTTCTGATATTATTCGATGTCCTAAGCGTTCGTAGACATGGTAAATTACTGGTGTGAGGGAGTTGGCTGGCAGTGTCTGGCGGTGGTGGTAGACTCTTTCCCGACACTTTTAGTTGTAGTGATAGTGACGCTTAACTCTCTTCTCGTTCCTCGTTAAAATTTCCATACAATTTTTCCATGTTGTGTGGCTTTTCCGTATTTCCTTTTAGCCTTTGGCAGGCGGGAGTGGCGGATGGGGAGGAGCCTTCGTCTTTGCTATCCTTTTTCTCTATCATTAGTTGAGATAGAGTAGAGCCTAGTAAGGATCAGTAGACCTGCTGCTGTTCGTTTTTCCTTTGCATTCCCCTTCCTCCTCCTCCTCTACCTCCTCCTCTACCTCCTCCTCCTCCTCCTCCTCCTCCTCCTCCTCCTCCTCCTCCTCCTCCTCCTCCTCCTCCTCCTCCTCCTCCTCCTCCTCTCAATGGAGTTCTCTTCATATTTTCTCATCCTCTATATGCTGCATTTTTTTAGGCTTTTCTCTACGCTCTTGTCTGTCATCTGCCTTCCCTATCATCAGAGTAATTTTGCTGATATATTTTAAGTTGGTTTTGCCTTTCCAACTTGTCCATCACTCCATATCAGAGAGAGAGAGAGAGAGAGAGAGAGAGAGAGAGAGAGAGAGAGAGAGAGAGAGAGAGAGTCCTTATCAGAGAAATTACTTTTGAAAGCTAAATGCAATGTAAGTTTCAGGAAAAAGGCTTCCTTTCTCAGAATAACGTGAAAATAGTCATTAGCGTGTTGCACTGAGCCACGTCAAGTATTTACGTTGTTTGTCCTGTACGTTGTTGCTTCTGCTGGTGTTAATTGAGCTAATGGGTTCTATGTTGTGTAAGTGCGTTAAGAATTTAGTTAGGCTGACTTGAATAATGACATGAATGAATATACACACTGGGAATCTGAGATGGTGCCTACCTTTAACTGCATCCCCCTATTATCTGTGTTGTGAACCTTTATTTCTCCTCTTTCTTCTTCTTCTTCTGCTCCTTTTTCCTGCTTCTTCTTCTCCTTCTCCTCCTCCTCCTCCTCCTCCTCCTCCTCCTATCCTTTTCAGCGCCCACATGATTTTTGATCCGTATCCACACCACAAGAGCAGCATTTTCGTCTCTACCCGCACAGTATCTCCGCTTTCTTAGACACGAAATCTTCACCTCTCTCTCTCATCCGCAGTATTGTGTCCACGTCTAACTTGCCTCGTATATTAGGAGTAAAATTGTCCAGTGGCATTAACGATCTTCCTATGCTTGGCCTAAATCATAATCAGGGAAGCAGGTTGTGCCTCGTGACGCCCAGGGAGGAACAAACCTTAGCTCATCTCTTGCTAAGTACTAATGTCAGTGTGTATCATGATATATCGACAGCAGAGACTCCTTACTTTAAAGTTATTCCCTTCAGTACCATGACGTTTTTTCCGTATTCATTCTGCTTACTATTTGGTGATTTTACACAGCTTCAGAAACTTATATAGGGGATTAAGATAGTGAAGACAGTGGTCATTAATCTTCTGATCTCCATAGACCCTTCTTAATGTCAATAAAAAGGTCTAACTGTACACAAATCTTAAGGTAAAAATGTGTCCCAGTACTGAAGGGGTTAAGAGGGAAGGAGTGTGCAGATATCCAGCTCAGCCTCGTGTCTGTTTTGTGAATTCATTTGTCTGTAAGTGGCGGATGGCATATAGGAGTGTACATTTTTCATTCTCCTATTCATTGCATACTGTGTTCTTAATTTAGTACTTCTCTCTCTCTCTCTCTCTCTCTCTCTCTCTCTCTCTCTCTCTCTCTCTCTCTCTCTCTCTCTCTCTCTCTCTCTCTCTCTCTCTCTCTCTCTCTCTCTCTCTCTCTCTCTCTCTCTCTCTCTCTCTCTCTCTCTCTCTCTCTCTCTCTCTCTCTCTCTCAGTAACATTATCACTGCGTTAGTAGCACAAACAGATACCCTTTTCACTGAGCTGGAATAATTTATAACGCTTGTTCTGCTGCTTTTTATAGGCAATATATTTATATACACACTCGCGCTAGTTTTTGCTGCACTGTTTATGAAGACTACGCTTTTATCTTATCGCCTCTGGTATGGACACACTCTGCTTCTCGCTTTTCTCTCACAACAGTTTCATTTTCTTCATCAGAGAGAAATGACAACAGTATTAGCATTAACAATAACGTATTTTTCTTTTTTTTTATTAGTTTTATTAAGGGAGGAAAGAAAAGTAATTGTAGAAGTCAGAGTTGTAGATGTGATAGTATGTAGTAGTAGAAGAAAGAAAGAAAAGAAAGAGGACAGAAAACACAAGAAAAATATGAAGAAAAACAAGAACTAGCACAAAATCAAGAACATGAGGTAGAAAAAGTAGTAGAAGAAAAAAAAAAAAAACAATGAAAAAGAAAAAAAAAAAAAAAGGTTATCTGGGAGGCAGTGTATGCGCACAACGGAGGAAGTGGGGCGGGGAAAAACGAGTCTCTCGGCAAAGGAAATGTTGAATTTGTCAGCAAGCCGCGTGCGTCCCGAGGGTGAGACTAGATTGTGCGACAGCCTCTTAAGTCGACTAGTTGTTTTTTTTTAGCATATTTTTGTGACTCAACGAAGCGCCAGTGTCTCTCACCATCAATGGGCTTCCTGGAATCTGCACTTAAAGAGGAGGAGGAGGAGGAGGAGGAGGAGGAGGAGGAGGAGGAGGAGCAGCAGCAGCAGCATCAGCAGCAGCAGGAAAAAAATAAAGTATAAGATGAAAAGGAGGAAGAGTAATAATAGTAATGATAATGATGATGATAATAATAATAATAATAATAATAATAATAATGATAATAATAATAATAAGGTGAAGAAGAATAAAAATAAAGATAAGAAGAAGAAGAAGAAGAAGAAAACGAGAAGGAAGAAAAATAAAACGAAAAAAAAGTAAATAATAGGAATAGAAAGAAAAAAAGGATAACAAGAATAATAAGAAATAAATAAATAAAAATCATATAGAAAGGAGGTAAAGGAAGACAACAAACACTCGAGGGTGGGTGGGGACAGCAGGATTGTGGGAATAGTGAGTGTCAGAAACGCTGTTGGTGCAAAGGTAATGCTAATGCCGCTCAAGTGTGTTCTTCTGGGTAAGGCGATGGTGTTTACGTTAAAGGAGAAGAGTAGGAAGGTCAAGGAGGAGGAGGAGAAGAGGAGGAGGAGGAGGAGGAGGAGGAGGAGGAGGAGGAGGAGGAAGTACTAGTAGGTGTGTTTGAAGAAAATATGAGTATCAGTTAATACCTCCAGCATCTCTCTCTCTCTCTCTCTCTCTCTCTCTCTCTCTCTCTCTCTCTCTCTCTCTCTCTCTCTCTCTCTCTCTCTCTCTCTCTCTCTCTCTCTCTCTCTCTCTCTCTCACCCTTCCCCTCCTTCACGTGACCTTCCTCAATACTTCACAGAAATAGGAAAGCACGAGAGAGGAGGCCACTTCTGAGTCAGCTGGTACACACACACACACACACACACACACACACACACACACACACACACACACACACACACACACACACACACACACACACACACACACACACACACACACACACACACACACACACACACACACACACACACACACACACACACACACTAACACAGATACTAACACAGACACTTATATACAAACCTACATACATACATACATACATACAATCATACAAAAACTACAGGAACAATGACAACAATTTGAAGAAAAGACCTAATTTTTTTTCTTCATTCTGTTTCCTGCAATTTCTGTATCACAAAGTCTTCATATTTTTATTCAGCCATTTTTATCATCATTTTTTGTTTTGTTTTTGTTGTTAAGGACGAACATTATTTCCACTACTACAAATAAAAAAAAAAAGAGAAAAAAGAAGAGAGAGAGAGAGAGAGAGAGAGAGAGAGAGAGAGAGAGAGAGAGAGAGAGAGAGAGAGAGAGAGAGAGAGAGAGAGGTAAGGAAAAAAATAACAAGGACCTTCGTTTTACTCCAGCAAACTGAAGTGAGATGGAAGAGTATGTGGATGAAGGAGGGAGGAAGGAAGGAAGGAAGGAAGGAGAGTGAGAGAGCCAGAAAGGAGGGAGGGAGTGATAGATGAAGGGAAGTGAAGTGAGAAGAATGGAAGGAGAGATGGAGAAAGACTGGTGCGGAAGTGAATGGAGGAAAGAGAAGAAGGAGAGACAAAAGCAGTCTTAACTTGAAGTGGCGAGAAGAAATAGAAGTGGATTAGAGGAAGGAAGAGAGAAGGAAATTAAAGAAAAGAAATAGGAAAGAAAGAAAGGAGAAAGGAAAAAAAATATTGAAGGTGTAAATAAGATAAAATTAAAACCTTTATTGACTAGGATGAGGGTAAAGTGACGGAGGAAATATGAGAGAGAGAGAGAGAGAGAGAGAGAGAGAGAGAGAGAGAGAGAGAGAGAGAGAGAGAGAGAGAGAGAGATAACAGAACTGGAGCCAGAGGAAAAGACATTGCGAGAATTATGGAAAGGATTAAGATAAGACGTCGCCGGAGGAAGGTGGCTCAAGATGACACTGTTCCACCTCCAGCGCCACCACGCAACAGATTCCAGGGCGCAAAACACTCCTCTGCCACTCACACTTGGACGCTACTCGAGTAAATATCCTTCAGCAAAATCCAGGACTCCCATTTATTAGATCCTATTCTCATTGTGACTCTAAGCCTCCCGTAAATCAATTAGTCAGTTTTTCTAGAAGTGTTGCGCTGCGTTTTATCATCTTTTTTAACTAGTGTGTTTTGAGTATGAGGTGTTGAGGTGTGTTTTTTCTACACGGTTGTTGCAGCGCAGTAAGACCGGTTTATCATTCAGTCACTAGGCGGGAATCACGTATTGCCATCACCTTATGTTAAAAGAAAAATGTCCAACACCGGTTCACTTACGTCCTTTATCAGTCTCATTAACATAGTCACCCAAAGAATTAATATATTGTTATAAATGTTTCACACATAATAGTTTTACGTGAGCGACAGTCTCCGCCCATCACATCCCTAGATCTTCTTTGTCTTTGTGGAGTTGTTCACATAATGCCTTTGATTAATCCATATATTTCTATTTGATTGATAGAGATCCCATGTACATTTACTAGAGTTTGTGATGTTACTTATGGAGGTAATTCATCTGGGTTTCCATAGTCTGAGTTGCTGGTTTGTTAAGAGTGACCAGAATAAAGCAAGCATAACTGTCGTGAAACTAAATCACGGAAATGGTAAAGGAATATTCATTTATCAACGCCACGCTCAACTCTAGGAAATATAAAATGCAAGTGTGACATTTTTATCTGCACTGGTGAATTGCTCTTGAAAACTGCAGGGACACGGAAAAATCAGTCTTTAGAGTGGATCCTAATTAGCCCGATAGTGTGATGAGGGGAGAGAGAACCAGCAGAGTCGTAAACCAGCGAAGTGTAAATAAGTGACGTGAATAAAAGTTGCTGAAACAAAGAGGGCGAAACAAAAAAAAAAAAAAAAAAAAAAAAAAAAAAAAACTGAAATAAAATAAAACGCTGACGAGGAAGAGAAAACAAAAATACTGTGCAGTAACTCCCGACACAGACAGACAGACAGACAGACAAACAGCATTAAGCAATAAATCATCTCAACCTGTCCACACATATCTATCTCATTTCATCCTCGGTGTTCTTTCTCCCCCGTGTCTCAATCCTGCATTCATAGTACCTTTCCCTCTTTTCCGTCCCGACCCTTTCAGTTAAAGCGCTGCTCCACGTTAAACACTTGCAAATAGATGTATAAACAAAGCCAGAAGAGGCAGCGGGGGACGGAGAGGCGAGGAGGGACCCGAGCGACAAGAGGCAGCCAATAGAGAAAAGTGTCGCGTTGGTGAAAGGTTTGGGAGAAGAGGGTCGCGAGAGAGAGAGAGAGAGAGAGAGAGAGAGAGAGAGAGAGAGAGAGAGAGAGGAGTAGGAAGTGGAATGGTTTCTGGTGAGAGCTACTTACCTATCTCTCTCTCTCTCTCTCTCTCTCTCTCTCTCTCTCTCTCTCTCTCTCTCTCTCTCTCTGACAGAAGCAGTAAAAGTCATAATCATCAATGATGTTTAAAATTTTCCGGAAGAGGAAGAATGGAGGGAAGGAGAGGCCATAGAAGGCTAGAAGGGAGAGTGCGGTGCAAAGGACACAGGGCCGGGGAGGAGGGGCGAGGAAAGGGAGAGGGAGAGGGTGGGGAGTTATTGGGGAGAGTTGTTGTCCTTCCACCACCCTGTCTGGGGATCTGGAGAGTGAAGGGTAGATAGCACTGGCGGCCGTGATTAGTGCGTGATTATTGTACATTTCCCAACCACAGACTCACGCAACACACACACACACACACACACACACACACACACACACACACACACACACACACACACACACACACACACACACACACACACACACACACACACACACACACAACTAGGACCAATTGCAGTTACTAAGTGTGGGAGAGTGACTTTTTTTCCATTGCTTGCCTTCCCGTGCGAAAATTCTGTCCTTCAATGTGAATGAAAATGATACCTTTTTGCCAGGTGTGGGTGGGTGGCGAGCGTGGAGGGAGCACTGATAGGGAAGGTCATGCGGAAGGGAGGGACAGGTAGATGGACGAACATAGGTGCTGATTAGAGTTACGTTCACAATTTCACTCCCTCCGTAGAAGAAAATGACTAACGGTACCGTCTCAGGTGCCCCAATGCGCTAAGAGTTACTGCTTGATGGTGAGTTAGTGTAGTGTTGGAGTGATGTGTGGCTGTGTGACTGTCATGACCGGGATGATGTTGCATCACGGAGATGATTACTGTTGTTGGCACCTGTTGTGAAATGCGAACCTAACCTCGTGGTGTTTTTGAGAGAGAGAGAGAGAGAGAGAGAGAGAGAGAGAGAGAGAGAGAGAGAGAGAGAGTGTGCATTCACATTTACAAAGCTAATAAATAAACAATAAAAAATAAATAAGTATGTAGTAAATAAATAGGTAAATAGATATAACTAAGCTACTGAAGAAAAAAATCCAGGCTTACAACATTCCCCAATTGTCTTAACCCCTTTAGTACTATGACACGTTTTTATATCCATTGTGCTTACTCCTTGGTGATTTTATACAGCTTCAGAAACCTGTGTGGGGATTGAGATAGTGAAGACTGGCTATTAATCTTCTGACCTCCATAGACCCATCCTAATGTCAATAAAACCACCATACTCAAAATTCATGGTTAAAACGCGTCCCAGTACTGAAGGGGTTAACATGCACATTGTCGAACTGAATACAAGAGAAGTGAACTGGGAAAAAAGAAAAGAAAAGAAGAAAATGCCTCTAGATTTTCACACTCCCATGCTGAACATATCGAGTCAATTCCGTCAGTTCCGAGGCGCCTCACTCTCCCTCCCTGTTATACGAAGTCTTCACAAGGGCGTGGTGATAGACGCGTTTCCATGTGCTGAGTGAAGCTTCGGTGCATTGACTTGACTATTACCGCGTGTACGAGTGGTGATACCTTTGACCTGAGGAAGGAGGAGGGGGGGGGAGGGAGAGGCGGAGGAGAAGGAGGAAGAAGGAGAGGAAGAGGTGAAGGAGAAACTACTGAACGAAACGTAAAGGAAAAACACGCGCTAGTATGAATGTTTGCACTTAAAAAGCTGTTTGTGATAAGTTATACCCCGTGATTTTAAGTTGATATAGAAGAGTACAGACGAGGAAAGGAAGATTGGGAAGAGGAGGAGAAGGAAGAGGAGGAAGAGGAAGAGGAAGAGAAGGGAGAGGAAGAGAAGGATTTAGAGCTTGAGGAATCAGTAAGAAGAGGAAGTTAATAAATATGAGGAAGAGGAAATACCAGAGAGAGAGAGAGAGAGAGAGAGAGAGAGAGAGAGAGAGAGAGAGAGAGAGAGAGAGAGAGAGAGAGAGAGAGAGAGAGAGAGAGAGAGAGATATCATTGCATAAAGTTGGTATTACATTACTGCTGTAGAAAGAAACCAAGATAAATTTCTACTCGGTTTATTAAAGGAAGAAAAAAAAAAGTAGACTTTGATGAGAAACTTTAAGGAAAAAAGTGGAAGTGAGTGAAGCTGGAGACTTAGCAAAAGGAGAAATGGTTTATCAGAAGTGGCCGGAAGACTGCTAAGGAAAACTGTGTCCGGAAAACAAAAGAAAAGGTTCACTACTAAGACAGGAAGTACGGATGGCGAATTTTCGAGTCATTGACCGATTAAGTCTGCACGAGAGAGAGAGAGAGAGAGAGAGAGAGAGAGAGAGAGAGAGAGAGAGAGAGAGAGAGAGAGAGAGAGAGAGCACATACTTCTCTTTGTTTCTCCTACTTTCTTTTTTCCTTTATTACGTGCCCGTCACACGTATGAGAGAGAGAGAGAGAGAGAGAGAGAGAGAGAGAGAGAGAGAGAGAGAGAGAGAGAGAGAGAGAGAGAGAGAGAGCGCATATACGTCTTTGTTTTACTTTCTTCCCGTATCTCCTGTTCGTCACTCGTCACCCATATGAGAGAGAGAGAGAGAGAGAGAGAGAGAGAGAGAGAGAGAGAGAGAGAGAGAGAGAGAGAGCACATATATCTCTGTCTCTACTCTTCTCTTTCCTTTTCTCAATATTACTTGCCTGTTACCCATTGCCACCCCACCACCACCACCACCACCACCATTACTTGCGGCGGCTCTATGGTGGTGGCGTCGGCCCAGGATCATATATTCAGTCCACCGTCACCGCCATGGTCCACTTTCCTCCACAGGTGCTCGCTATTCTCGCCCTTGTCAGCATTGTCCAGCCCCGCGCAAACAGATTTTCAGGTTTGTTTCTTTATTTCCCGCCGCTCCCGGAACCAGGCGAGGTGACGCTGCATGAATAGAGAAAAAAAAAGTGAAAAAATGAAAGAAAACCTCGGCCAATCTCACACAGTTCAGGACGTGGCTTTTGGGTGGTTAATATTGCTGGTGAGAGAGAGAGAGAGAGAGAGAGAGAGAGAGAGAGAGAGAGAGAGAGAGAGAGAGAGAGAGAAAGGTTAAACATGCTCCAGTCAGAATCCAAACTGAAATATTGTTCGATAAAAGAAAAGAAAAAGAAAAAAAAGCCTCATGTGTACTTAGTTATCTTTTGAGTCATTGAGTGGTGTCCTTTCCACGGAGAATTGACTTGGGGGTACATGATGCGAAAAATAGATAGATGATTTCTTGGAGTGGGAGAAAAATATTATTGTGTAATCGAGTGTGAGAGTTCATTGTATTAAAGAACTAGTGGGTAATACCAGGGATTCTTGTTGGAGCCGCGTGTATGAAAAGGTGTTTATGATTTTGCTGAAACTCATCAGGAGGATAAAAGCGACATTAAAGTTGTCAAGGGGCGAAGGGAGAGGGTAGAGAGAGAGAGAGAGAGAGAGAGAGAGAGAGATACACTCGTACAAGAATGGATGGCTGAGGGGATGGAGGCTTAAGATAGGCTGTGTGGGGGATTGGTGTGTAGTGAGAAGCTCTGTTGCTATCATGGGAGGGTAGGAAGGTTCCCTCACCTTGCCATCCACGTCCTGGTCCACCTCGCGCGTCCCACAAGTCCCTCCAGCTCATCAGTAAGCGTTCCGTGTTGCTCTCTTCTTGCTGAGTGAATGAATTGTACCTACCTTAATTTGTTTACGTACTGCAAAAGGTATGGTATTTTAGCTAGACTGTTTACCTTGATTCCCGGATTACTCTGGGAACACGGGACTCCAACACGGCGTGGAAGTTTTGCATATGCAGGACGCTTAGAAAAAAAATAAAATAAATAAATAAAATAAAATAAAATGTAATGTACTGCTGTGGAGCTCCGGTAGTTTATATAGGCCGCCGTGGCTCAGTCGTGGATGTGAGGACATTATGTTTTTTTCTTCCAACCTTCTGTGTACATTTTGGGACAACCTTGCACTGGATTTTAAGTTTAACCAAGCGTGGATTTAATATTCCGGCAACGGGGCTCCTGATATAGCCATGCAGAGGAGCTAAACGAGTGGCGCTCTCATTAATACCTTGGATAGCTTAGAAAGTCCAGGAACCTTATTCCACGCTGAAGTAAAGGCGAATATTCTTTCACAACGTTAAGATGCCACGGGTGGGATGGAAGAAGGTCCGAAGCTACGTTCCCTTTGGTACTGACTACTGAACTGGTGTGTTGCGTAATGCGTTTATCTCATGACATGCTGGGGAAGGTTACCACTTTTCCAGGTGGCGTTTAAAAGTTCACAATGATGTAACGAGGAAATTAGCAGCCCCGCGCGCTCTCAAGGTGTCCTCGGTATAGGAGCCTTGAATGTTCATGAGGGTAATCCAGGCGGGGAAGGAGCGAGGCAGTTTCAACTCCGCATGTCAAGTAACCCGCGCCGGCAGCACTCAGGCAAGCAGCTGACATCCCTCGCTGGAATGACAATGAATATAACATTACCAGTAAAGTATTCCGGCGTCATCATAGCTTCGAATTTGGATGGTTCTTTGTTTGTTAAGGGCGAGGTGTCTTATCTGGAGGTGAGGAATAACGATGAGGGGAGATGGAGCAGCCAAGTCAATGGTGAGGTGGATAAATAAAGGAGTCACATAATCATGGGTGTGATGGGTGAGAGTAAGTAAGGAGCTGCTGGGGAGTGTAACGTAGGCATCGAAGGAGCTGGTGAAGGGAAAGCGTTACTATAAGATAAACTAAAAAAATGCTCTGTTCTTTTTCCTCACGCCGTCATCTGAATACGTCATTTTTTTTTTTCGAAATAAGCATAAAAAGAAAATATATTGTTTTGAATTGCCTGAGTAGCAACCTTTTAACTGTTCCTAATTTTTCTTTGCAGGTAAGATTCCTGGTCGACAACCCCGGGAGATTTCTACGTCCAGAGTAAGTGTGTTTTTATGCTGCTCGGGTTGAGGAAGCTGCTGCAAACAACTTCCGTATTAAATTTCGTACCTCTGTTCAATATTTATAGCAGTTTTTTCTTCGTATCTGAAGCACATGATGCATTCATGAAGCACCTTTCATTGCCTTGTTTGTAGCTGGTGCCTGTGACTCTCTGCTGACTTTTTTATTATTATTATTTTTTTAGGTCATCAGTACAAATAAAAAAAAAATTCATATGTGTGTGTGTGTGTGTGTGTTTAACTGTTTGATCTGCTGCAGTCTCTGCAGTCTCTGACCGTGTGTGTGTGTGTGTGTGTGTGTGTGTGTGTGTGTGTGTGTGTGTGTGTGCGCGCGCGCGCGTACATGGTCGAATGTGCACACTTCGTTATCTTCTTTTCTCAGCAACACTTGTCTTCGTTGTTGTTGCTTAACGAGTCGAATTTCTGCCGCCGAGCACGTGGAGAAGTGAATAGCAATATTTATCTTAGTTTGTCAGTGGAGGGAGCATTCTGAAAAGATGTTCTAACCCATTTACTGCAGGGAAGGAGTGAAGGCAAGTGGGAGTAGGCGAGGCGAGGCGAGGCGAGGGGAGGTCGTAAGGAAGGAAAGTTGACATGAGTTCCTCTGAGTCAATACATGTTCTCTGGAAAGTTTGCTGTCCTTCCCTCCACTGTATGTACCTTCTTCCCCTGCTGCTTCCATCCTGTCTTCCCTTCACCTCCAGGCCTCAGCTACGTATGATGCTGCCTGGGAGTCAGATGTGATTCATTACGTGTTATTTTGTCCCTTTTGCGTGACAGTACATTCCTGTCAGTGTCCTTATGTAGGGCAGCTTGTTCGTCTGTCTGCCTGAATATTTGTAATTTCGCCTTGGAGGCAATGACTTATCAGTTAACCAGTAATACAAGATGGAAGCCCAGAGGTGCGTTCCGAGGAAGGGGAATGGTTAACCTGGGGAAGAGTGCTGCCTGGGGAGAAAGTAATGGCTGCACACTTACGTAGCATACAATAACAGATATCTGTGCACTTTCTGGCAAGTTGAGTGATGGATTTTTGCCTTTAACATACATATTGTAATTTCTTGTTAGTTCTGCTGTGTTAGTCACGCCTACTAACGCGCTTTTGTAACCACCCTAATGATTTTATTAATTGATTTATCGTGTTGTACCTTGTAAACAGAATAAGCAACACAAACCCTTATTGCAAGTGGCGAAGTTAACAGATATGCTAACACTATCACGTGCACTGTAGTCATACATAGGCAAGTGATGGCCACAGCAAGGGTAGGGGATGAGGTAGTGATGGTAGGGAGAGGAACACATGATGCAGTTTCGTAATGTTGCGTTTATATCGTTCACCTGTGTGTGCTAGTATTATACAGGCTGCAGTTAGGGAACAATACCTCGTCAAATATTAATGAGTGATGCTTGTAGTTATTCAGTGTTGAAATGTGTGATTTTCCTCATTATGGATATAAGGACGTTCATTTAAATCCCACTTTAAAGCTCACTCATTCAGAGCGAGCGATCCAGTATGTACACTCGGAAACTTGGGCAGATCCCGGCACTGCGGTAGGTGGGCCGAATGGTGCCTTGAAAGGTGGTCTGATTGCTTATGAAAAAGTTCAGATTAGACGAGTAGCCATCATGTATAGGTAATAATTAAGTTCAGAGGTAGCCTAGGTAATGCGCTCATGATAGTATTTTGTACGTAAAACAGAGTTTGTATAAAATGTGGCTCAGTATACCAAGAATCACTCAACTTTTTTATAATTGTACCCAAAGCAGTCTCAAGATATTTGTGAACTGGCTCGCCTTGGGGACTGCTTGTGTGCATGTTACGGGCCCTAAGTACCACTAGTCCGGAAGGTATGAGGAAGTTCCTGGGTTGACAAAAGGATGTATAGTATCCAGAGACTTAATGATACACATAAGAAAAACAAAACAATGTGAGTGTAAATAACGTAGAGTGCCCATGTTAGGGAGGAGCGTTTGGCCTCGCATTGTGCAAAACGGATGTATGGAAAGGTACGGTTGAAAAAGTGGCAATCCGAATGTTGTAATTGATGTTACTTGCTGTGGGTAGAATGAACCCCAAAGGATGAGGCCAAGGCTGGAAAGCTTGAATCTTCGAAATGAATTAGATGAAGAAAAATTGTGTTATTTAGTAGATGAAATTGATGCGGGAGAAGAACTGAAAGTTTGTTATGTGCAAGCTACGTGATGGATTTAGTTTAAATTCTAACAATGAAAGAGCTCTCTCTCCACATGTAAAAGATGAACTGTATCACACGTCACGTAAGAGAGGTTAATGGTCGTAAAACTACCTCTGTTAGGGATGTTTCTGTCAGGTCAGGTCGTGCTGAAAGAATCGAGGTGAGGTGAATGCCAAACAATACCTGTGAATATCAGTCCAGTAAGTGAGCGAATGGATGAGTAATTTGGTTGCATTAGTGACAATAGACGGTTTGCTCTGAGGTGACTGCTTTACGAGAAATGTGGGAATGGAATGGCTGAGAGAGAGAGAGAGAGAGAGAGAGAGAGAGAGAGAGAGAGAGAGAGAGAGAGAGAGAGAAAGAGATAACTTGCTGAGATCTTACACGTTCAGCTTCCTCTCCACGGCTAGTTGGTACCCCAGTCATGTACCTACACTTCTTGTTGCTATTCACCGCCTGGGTGGTGAAGTCCTTGCCGCTCTCCTGTAGCCGTGATCAGCGCTGACCGGCGTCTCCTGACCTTCATGTGGAGGTCATTTCACATTTTTGGTGTCTGTCTGTCTGTCTGTCTGTCTGTCTATCTATTTGTTTATGTCTGCTTGTCTGTTTGCGTATGTGTTTCTCTCTCTCTCTCTCTCTCTCTCTCTCTCTCTCTCTCTCTCTCTCTCTCTCTCTCTCTCTCTCTCTCTCTCTCTCTCTCTCTCTCTCTCTCTCTCTCTCTCTCTCTCTCTCTCTCTCAACTAGATTTACATACAGACTGGCTCTAACGAACCGGGACACATTCATTGTATGTATTTATATCCAATTCAGTATTTTTTGTTCTCGTAATGATATTTCCTATTCTGTTTACGGGCGCGGCACACCCACTCAACTCAGTATACCCCTCTCCAACACACACAGTGAGGCTTGGGTCACATTTCTGTTTAGCGGGACCAGGCACTGCATTTGTCGCCGGGAGGGGGACATGCAAATGCTAATCTTACTTGAGACGCTGAGATAAGGACTGAGATCAGAGTGAAATATCTGGAACAAAGATCACAAGACTCGGAGGGAGATTTGTAAGTCTTCCAGACAGTGACAGGCGGGATCCCGGCCCTGCATTAGGCCAGAAAATTTCAGTTTGTGAAGGAAAAATGTTTTTTTATAGGAAACTTGACAGAGCCTTTCCGGAGAGAATTTTACGATAAAAGTTGCAACTGTTGAAGTGAAGTCTCTCTCTCTCTCTCTCTCTCTCTCTCTCTCTCTCTCTCTCTCTCTCTCTCTCTCTCTCTCTCTCTCTCTCTCTCTCTCTCTCTCGTGTGTGTGTGTGTGTGTGTGTGTGTGTGTTGGGAAGTGGCAGGGCAAATCTCGTTATGTACTCCACCTTTAGTGTGTACATTTTCCACGTTTTCATGTCCATACACTCACAATGAACTAATGAGCCAATAGCAGAGAATCGCGGAAGAAAGAAGACAAAGAAGAAACTTTTGTCGCTTTTTCATTATACTCATTACTTTGCTGACTTCTATTTTCTGATTAATAACACTTTAATGAGCAATGCTGCAAATAAAACAGAGAATAAGGACAGTGTGTGTGAGGATTGGGGGAGAGCGGTGCGTTCTTTATAATTTACCTTTACAATCTCTCACCATTTCTTTTCACTCTTCCCTTCTCATCTCTTGTCATCTCCATCTACATCAGCAGCAACCATGACAGAAAGGACAGTCTTAGAATCGCAGTAAAGGCACCACGGTTGTCGCTCGTGGCAAAAATGGATATATTTTAGTTCTTGACTCTTGGTAATGCTGATGTAAGCGTCGCCATGAGATGCTTGTGTGGCATTGCTTGTGTGTGGCCTCGCTTATCACACGGAAGAAGCTGAAAGTCATGAAGCGCTTTTCATTAGGAGACAAAGTAATGAATTATAGAATGATGTCATATTTTCCCTCTTCACTTCTCATGGTTCACTGATTCCCACTGATTACATTGCTTATTTATTTACATTTTATTCTATCTAAGCGGGCGTGTCATGTTCGTGTTTTCCTCGCAGCAACATGTTATTTTGAAAGGCCCGACCGTGGTGGCGCATCGGAATGACTGTAAAGTGCAGGTTTTTCAAGGCCATGCAGCTCCGCCCCTTCTGTCTGGCAGGGAGGGAGGGAAGCTGGTGTTTAGATGTTTGTGCGTGTATGTGTGTGTCGCTATGTCTGTCTCTGCTTCTCTCTCTCTCTCTCTCTCTCTCTCTCTCTCTCTCTCTCTCTCTCTCTCTCTCTCTCTCTCTCTCTCTCTCTCTCTCTCTCTCTCTCTCGAAAATGCGGAACTTCCCTGAATATGGTCACTCTACAGATACCAGACGCATCTGATTAATTAATGGCGGCGCGGAAGAGGAGTTGAAGCGAGACGAGAAGGAAGACCGGAAGGGAAGCTACGTACTTTATATACACAACGGCACCCCGCTGGATCACCTTACCTGCCTGACCTTACCTGCCGCGGTCCTGCTGAGAGAGAGAGAGAGATATGCGGCGCCCCTTTCTTTTACCAGGACTCTTACCTTCCTTCCTCTAGCCCTTTAAGTCCGCTTCCGTGTTCATGGTGGTGGGACTGTCATTACTCTCGTTTGTAATTCCTGTCTCTTCTTCCTCAGCTTAACTTTCTTCCTTCCTCGGTTCGTGTGATGCCGAGTGTGACGTTGGAATCTTCATCTGTGTTGTTGTTTTTTTGTGTCTCGATGCTTATTGGTAGAAGTATCCTGATTTTTTTTCTGATTAGGTGTGTGTGTGTGTGTGTGTGTGTGTGTGTGTGTGTGTGTGTGTGTGTGTGTGTGTGTGTGTGTGTGTGTGTGTGTGGTGAAAGTTGTCTGGCATAATTTAAACTTGCTGATGTGTTGTTCTTTCTTCCTCCTCTTGTTCGAGCAGCGTTAATTAAGGACATTTCGGATATTTTTTTCCTACTTTGCGCATTTCTGCCACCTTAATTCCTCTCCTTGTGTGTGTGTGTGAATTCAAAGTCCCTGAAATAAAGTAAGAATGTGGCTTCGGCTCTTCACAGTTGGACTTTCACAACATATGAACAACAGTCGAAATAAGAGAAAAAAATAAAGAAATGCAGGAGACACATGTAACGCACGTATCTCTAATAATAACCCTGTCTATGCTAGTGATATCCGTGTTGTGATGTCCGCCAACCTTGCTTCTCTCCCTGAGGCTGCGGTCACTACTAGTATGCACCTCCCGTTCGACCCCGAGTGAAGGCGAGGGCATGTCAGCTGATTCTCCTATACACGTACTTGCACTTGTTCTACGATATGATAGTGTTCGCCGGATCAACATTCTCATACGTATTCCTTAATGTGTCAGGGTCTGATCGTCATAAATTATAACAGCCTGTTGTAGAAGTTACGGAAGTTCTCAAGGGTGTTTTTTTTTTTTTTTTTTTTTTGCGATTCCGGTGATACTTTAGCGAAGTTTATGTAACTGCAAAGGTAAAATGTGTGTCCTTAATGATGGAGGTAATGATCTCAGTGAGCCTTGGAAGCAACACTAATGTGTTTAAGAATACATGTCTCCGTCACACACACACACACACACACACACACACACACACACACACACACACACACACACACACACACACACACACACACACACACACACACACACACACACACACACACACACACACACACACACACACACACACACACACACACACACACACTAACCTAACTTGTTGACATATCTGGTGAGCCACGAGGATAAGAAAATAACGGAACACAACCTCCAACTTACATTAATCCTTACTTTAAAGCAAGAACATGAAAACATAAGGGAACTGAACACATAGTAAAGGGAAGCCAAATCTTGTCCTCCTTTCACTGCGAGGATATTGAAGGGTTCAGCCTGGAGGAGTAAGACGAAGGTAGGATGATGCTTGAGTGGAGTGGGCGAGACATATAAGGGGAAAGCGGTAAATTAGGAAAATTATTAGATTGAAAATAAGAGTGTGGAGAGAGAGAGAGAGAGAGAGAGAGAGAGAGAGAGAGAGAGAGAGAGAGAGAGAGAGAGAGCTTTAATACCTCGGGTGGCTGAAGGGTGGACAGAAGTGGATGGCAGCAGCCCAACCCGCTACGTACTCTGACGCTTTTAACTGAGGAAGATGCGTGGCGACCGAAAATCAATACAACATTGAAAATCCCTTTACCCCCCTCCCCACCTCTCTCTCTCTCTCTCTCTCTCTCTCTCTCTCTCTCTCTCTCTCTCTCTCTCTGATTTTACTCAGAGTGGAGGATCAAGAAGGAAATGAAGGAGGCACCACTTTGGACTCACCCGGCGGCTAATTACAACTAAGCTTGTCAGGCGTGGAATATGTCAGGGACGGGTGAAGAGGAGGACGAGGAGAAGAGGGAGAGAGGCAGAAGTAAGTAAACCAGGGATGTGAAGGGATGGGAGGAGCATTATTGAAAAGGATTAAAAGTGAGGAGGAGGAGGAATAGGACGGAAATGATGGAAATGAAGAAGAAAAAAGAGAAACTCAGTACAACCCTATTCAAGGCTGGTGGTATTTATTTGATTTGTTCTGTGTTCTCTATGATCCAGTTCACTCCTTTGTCATTCGTTTATTCATGAAAGGAAAGGGTAGGTAATGTGGCGCGTGATTAAGTAGCGGTGCGTGGGTGGTGGTGGGCTGCTGTGCTGAGTGCAGGGGAAGTGAAGCAGGATTAGCTGGGCACGATGTGATTCCCGGAAAGATTCGTGGATTGTTTTCCATTTATATATTTTGATGAATTCCATAAGGTATTTTCGCTCATTCTTATACTAACTATTTCCGAAAGTCTTGTTAATTATTCATCATGCATCATAAAGGCATAAAAACATAACTTGCAAGACTCCAGAAGGCTTACACGAGGCACCCCATGTAGGAAACCTAGCTATGTATATATATCCATGCACCTGTCGCCCCTGACCATTGATTAATCTAGTTTACTTTTAAAAGGGATTGGGTACTGTAAAGAAGCAGAAAGAAGTAGTAAACTCTGGAACTCTCTCCCTGCATCTGTATTTCCGACTTTCTGCGACTTATCTTCTTTTAAGAAGGAGGTATCGAGGCATTTACTCCCTAATTTTGGCTGACGCTTATCCTTTTTGTAGAGATCCAGCACTCAAATGGGCCTTTTTTAATCTTTTTTTTTGTCCTTGGCTGGCCCTCTTCCCTATATATATAAAAAAAAGAAAAGAAAAGACGAGAAAGTAGAAGTAGTAGGAAAGTAAGATCACTATCACCAATAACAAGAACAAGGCAAAACGTTCCACAGCGGGAGAACAGGAAAATGTTGCTCTGGTGTTGCTAAAAATAAACACACGTGTTACTTGTTAACGTTTCCGGGAAAAATTAAACCCTCCGTATCGGTAAAGGCTTCTCCTCATCGCTTGTGTTCATATCGAGCTGTGTTTGAACAGTGCAGGTGCCGCAGACAAATTGAGGTGAGAATAAAACCGCTAGCAAATTATCAAAAAATAAGCCTGATGGAGATGCAAACTTACACCCTCGCGAATGGGATATGTAATGGATTGGAAAATTGGGGAAAAAAATAAAGAGTGGCTCTGAGAGAGAGAGAGAGAGAGAGAGAGAGAGAGAGAGAGAGAGAGAGAGAGAGAGAGAGAGAGAGAGAGAGAGAGAGAGAATAGAATGAAATCTTTTCTTACCGAACATGAAAGAGAAAGCGAGAATTCTGAATGTGAATCTTTTGCTTAGTGTACGAGAGAGAGAGAGAGAGAGAGAGAGAGAGAGAGAGAGAGAGAGAGAGAGAGAGAGAGAGAGATAGTCTAGAATAATATTTACCAAAAGAATTGCAACGGAGGGGGAGCGTGAAAAACAGTTTGCATGGTAAACGCACTCTAAGCACGGTGAATTTAAAGTAATGGCTGTAAAGGAGAATGAATGTACAGTTTGCAGTGAGTGGCTGGGCTCACCGTGGCCTCACCTGCACTCTCAGCCAGGGAGCCACGCCTAAGTCTTCGTCTACAGGCCATTCCTTTCATGAGCCTTCGCCTTTACAGTTCTACATCTTTTCTTTTAAATTAGATTGTCTGGCTTATCGCGTGTTGCTTCGTAAGGGCCAATGCATCTGCTGTTTTATTTCCTTCTCTTGTGTTGCTTTGTTTCCCGTGTTTATCAGTGCCGAAAGAGAGAAGAGAGAGAGAGAGAGAGAGAGAGAGAGAGAGAGAGAGAGAGAGAGAGAGAGAGAGAGAGAGAGAGAGATTTTCAACGTAGGATAATATAATGGTTGTTTGTGTAGATACCTGTGCATTTATGGTTGTTTGTGTACATATTTGTGCATTTCCATTTGTTTTACGTATGTGCATATATGTATTATTTTTCCCAGCAGTCAATTTATAGTTTTTTTTTTTTTCATATTCAAAATAATAAGTATATCTAAAATTCCGTACACGATTCTATCTCCTTCCTATGAAATGTTAAAACTGAGAGGAATATATTGAAATGAGTAAGGGAAGATACCAAGGCTCAATATCCTGGCCAGTGGTGAAAAGGAGGCAGGAACGGGCGTCCGTGTGAGTAGCATGCATCATGTTGGTGGGCGAAATATTGTAATGTCCTGTCAACCCGATTTTCCTGCACGATATAGTAAAAATATGGCCGTTGATTTACAGTGATTGTTGGGAAAATTCATTCCATTTCAGTTCGTTGTGTCCCGCAGAACGTAAAACAACATGCTTTTAAATATCTCATTCCATTTTCATTCATGTGGACGTGGAATTAGATTAAATACCTAATACCACACATGCAGAACCAGCTTGAGTAAATTCTCACTTTACATTCGGGAAATTAAGAGGTTTGAGGCGGTGGAGGGAAACTGCTCCCAGGTAGAAAACTGACGACCCTTTTTTCATACTTTTTTTTCCGAAGACAAAGTTAGAAAACTGCTGTGCTAGAAAAAGAAAAGAGCGGCGGGGAGGCACGATTGGTAAATACCGTAACAGTGAAATATTCCATAATATTTCAAATGAAACTAGCGCTTACGTGTATTGTTTTCAGCATCTGTTGTAAAAAAAAAAAAAAAAAAAATAGATAAAAAATCGATATATGAAAGCATAAAATTGCAATTAATGGTAAAAGCACGAATAAGTGAAATTGTTTTGGTTATGAAATTCAGAGCAGAAAGAAAAGCAAACCAACACAACAGCTATCTACTGCATCACCACTTATGGCGAGTTTATAGCTATGGATTATGGTAATGATCATAAAACGTGTTTAAATCCATTCTCTTTTATCCAACTCCCAAGGTGATATAGTATTCATTTTAAGATTAATGTGGAATGTCTCCCCAACACACACACACACACACACACACACACACACACACACACACACACACACACACACACACACACACACACACACACACAAACGATTGAGGAAAAACGATAAGTAACCGTTAATGTTCCTACCAGTTTACTTTTTATATTTTCCTCATTATTCCTCATGATGTGTGTAATGGTGGTGGTGGTGGTGGTGGTGGTGGTGGTGAAAGTAAGCTAACCTTTTAATTGCTAATGACTCTTATTATTCTATTTGAGCAAGAGAATTTGATTTACTAAGCTGAAATTCAACTGCATACATTTAAAGGCTTCATAAGACATTCGATCACCTCCGTTTCTTTGAGTGCTACGATTCAATATTCATTTAATTCAGATTAGATGAAGCCGGAGTAGGCAAAGAATTAAAGATATGCAAGGGAGTGTAAGAGAGGCCAAGGTTATCAGTGCCGGTGACTGTGACGCGTCTCGGCGGCGTGTCTTTGGGAAGGAAAGAAGAACGAGGCGATGGAAAGAAAATATACCAGGGGGAAGGAAATTGCCTACCATTATTTTTCTGTCTAAAGACCTGGCTTGAAAATTGGTTTTCTGGAGGAACAAGGAGTGGAAGAGCCTGCAGGGGGTTTTAAATAACGTAATTGTGCATTTTTCACTGATTCCTCAACGTAAATTTTGTTCTCGTAGGTCTTGGTGACGACGTGACGTTTCTGTTTGAAATATTTTTATCTCTACTCATCTTTCATTTCTTTTGTACCTTATCTGTCTGTCTGTCTGTATGTATGCTTGCTTGTCTGTTCGTTTGTCTGTTCATTTGTCTGTACCTGCCGGTCTTCCAGTCTGTATATTTTTCTGTCTGTGTCTGTCTGTCTGTCTGTCTGTCTGTCTGTCTGTCTGTCTTTCTGTCTGTCTGTCTGTCTGTCTGTCTGTCTGTCTGTCTGTCTGTCTTTCATTCTTCAATTTTTCTTTCTTTTTCTTTTCTTTTTACACACACACACACACACACACACACACACACACACACACACACACACACACACACACACACACACACACACACACACACACACACACACACACACACACACACACCTCAGTCATTTCTTTTGTTGCAAGAGGTACAAATATTTTTTGGTATATTTTTTTTATTAGACCTCACTAGATTACGTTTGGTAAAGAAGAATGAACCTTGTAGCATGTTCAAAGGGGTCTTTTGATCTGTTAAGGGAACGTCTTCATATGGAAATTGACTATGACGTGAAGTATGGAAATTCAACTTCAAAAGAATCTAGGGTTACCTTTGTCTTTTATTCAATACCTTAAAAGAGAGAGAGAGAGAGAGAGAGAGAGAGAGAGAGAGAGAGAGAGAGAGAGAGAGAGAGAGAGAGAGAGAGAGAGAGAGAGAGAAGTTAATACTGTCCTTCAAAACAGATTTAACTTTTTTCCTCAGTATTTTTAACATAAAGCCGCCTATTATCACCCCAACCTCGCCCCCCTAACCTAAAAAACAAGAAAAAAAGTCAGTAATGGGAATGCCACTCTCATCCCCGACCTCCCCCCCCAAAACCCCCTAAGAAAAAAACAACAACGTAAAGGAAATGCCAGCTTGCAGTTCGTTAAATGAATGTCATGCAGCTTATTTTGATGTTCTTCTATTAAAAGAATTGTTGAAAAGAAAAAGAGAAAACTGAAAAAGATACATATAATTAGTTTAACCAAAGTACAACACAACAGTATTTCACCATCTTAGGACAGCTAGATATGGTCCCTCGCGTCTGTTCCCTTGGTGGGTCAGGCCGGTGAAGGAATGCCAAGGTTTTCATTCCTCGTGTCATCATGTTTTCGCTCCTTCACTGGTCGACTTTTCAGTTATATTTTGTTTTCTTTATCAAATCCATATCCTCGTATTTCTAGTTAAGTTTTTTTTTTTTCAGAATTATTGGGTATATAAGTATCGCGAGCTGTTATACATTTCCTCAGTTTATTCATCCATTTATTGCTCTTATTTGTTCATACTTACACCAATGGTTAATGCTCCCTGCTAATTGATTATGCACTCTTTATAAATGTATTTATTTGAGCATAGTGAATTATGCGTTTATGGTAAATTTTAAATATATTTCCATCACTTGACCTTTCCTCATCTGAGCAAAGCCTATGAATTCTAAAATCAACCCTGCATTAGAAATGGCGGGTTGCTGGGGAAGCGAATCTGTGTTCATTCACGGGGGTAGGTCGCGCAGGACGAGGATGTGAAAGTCACTTGAGCCAACAGGTCATGAGGCGCTTCCCCTTGTTGAGGCGCGAGGAGGGTTGCCGGAGTGAGGCGTTGCGCTGAGAGGCGGCACAGGTGAGCTGGCTGGTGTCGTGTTTACATCAATACTTGGTCTCGTCAATGGGAGGCAAGGTGAGGCAGGGAATTGGAGATCTATGGAGAGTGATGGAGAGTTATTGCGTTTTAGGTGAGGCGAAGGGTTCAGACGATCATGGCAGGCGTGGATGGGAGTGGGTGAATTGTTTGGCAGTTGTGATGAAGGGGAGACTCGGGATTGTGAGTAAACTTGGCTGAGGTTCCCAATTTAAAAGGTTTGTTTTGGTGGTCGGAATGAGGACAAGATAGCAAAATCACGTGTAATAATCTTAAAAATCCTTAGCCCGAATTTTATTGATATTTCGTGTATGGAGAGCTAATTGGTTGAAGACAAATATCCTTACCATCATTACTCTTTTTGTTGTCACTGCAATATTTACTTGTTCTCTTGCCTCCTATTTTGTTAATCGGCCAAATTACATGGAAAGTGACAGGAACACATGTCACGTGTTGCCTTCCTTTTCATGACTTGATTTGATGTTTCTCCAGCACGCAATCCTTCATCCTGCGGGCAAACACACACTTACACGCTCTCTCTCTCTCTCTCTCTCTCTCTCTCTCTCTCTCTCTCTCTCTCTCTCTCTCTCTCTCTCTCTCTCTCTCTCTCTCTCTCTCTCTCTCTCTCTCTCTCTCTCTCTCTCTCTCTCTCTCTCTCTCTCTCTCTCTCTCTCTCTCTCTCTCTCTCTCTCTCTCTCTCTCTCTCTCTCTCTCTCTCTCTCTCTCTCTCTGTGTGTGTGTGTGTGTGTGTGTGTGTGTGTGTGTGTGTGTGTTTGTGTGTATGTGTACGTATCCTTTGTTAATTAAACTCATTACCGGTGCCTTGTCTTCCACGCCGACCTCACTTCTACCCTCCCCTGTCCTCTGTCTTTCCTTATAAGATGACTAGATCACAGGAACGTCTTAGGCCCGGAGAGACGTGGCTTTTTCCGCTACTTGCACACTAAAGACAGCTTATTCTTACCCTTCCCGATCGAAAGCATTCCTCGATACTGTTTTCCAATTCGAAGACCCACGTCAGTATAATTTCCTGGGAAGATGACGAAGCCTGAGGATGGCTTCCTGGGGACGTGGCTCGTTCCGGTGGCCGTTAGGATCGTGTTTCCTTCAGGGCTTCTCGCGTTTCTCCCTTTCGTGTGTGTCTTTATTGCGTGCTCCTCTCGTAATTTCACTCGTTTTGCCTTGGTTACTGTTTGTTTGAATGCAGTTGTTGCCTTCATTGTTCTTTCATTTTACGATTTTTTTTCTCTCCCCTGCCCCTTCGCCACTTTTTCTCAATGTTTGAATGCACTTCCTTTTTTTTTTCAAGTCCTTTTTTCTTTTCTATTGGTGCATTTTTCCCCTTCTGTCACAACCCTTTCTCTCTCCCTCCCTCCTCTGCCACTTTCCTCAGTTATTCAAAGTTACGGCAGACTCTCACATGCTGGAATGGGAAGGTCGCATCCACCATGGGTCTGCTGTCAATTCCCCTGTCTGTTCCCTCTCGCTCTCCCTCTCTCGGGCCCTGGAGTGGTGGGAAATCAGAGAGGGAAGTGCCAGTCATGTCTGAAGTTGGCCTGGTGATGCAACAAATTCTTCTTTTATTTTGTCGTATCCTCTTCATGGGCCTTCATTCTTTCACTTGTTTGTGTTTTCTTACGTGCATCGCTCCTTCGTTTATGCTACTTGTCTCAGTCACTCCTTGCACATTACCACGCCATTATTTGTAATTTGTTTCTGTGTCACGTCTTTTACTGCCTGTGCTAACTCCGAATGCTCTCCCTCCATACGCGGCTGTCTCTCTCCTCCTCCTCCTCCTCCTCCTCTCTGTCTTCTCCTGTCGTGACTCGCAGACTATTTGGCAACATGCGGGCTGAAGGAGCACTTGGGAGCACCTGCCGGTAGAAACTGACAAGAGTAACAAAATAAATGATTCGGAATTTTACTCTTTAAACCTTGAGGGGAAGGCCGAGGGAGTGATACATAACATGGGGAATTGTCTACTGGTGCTAGAGATTCCACAAAACACAGTCAGGAACACCACCCCCTCCCGCCCCTTCGCCGTAGGTTAGGTTTTGTGAGTGTCCTGCCATGTGGAAGTGTTGGAAGTCGCCTTGAGTGATTGAAAAGTTTGCTGAAGTACACAAGGATTAATTATGAAGGAGATTGAGCGTCTGCTTGTTAGCTGGTGTACTCAAGTGTCCTAGTTGTGAAATGGGCGATTTTACTGCAATATTTACATGTTGTTGTTGTTGTTGGTGGTGGTGGTGGTGGTGGTGGTGGTGGTGGTGGTGGTGGTGGTGATGGTGGAGGTGGTGGTGGTATAGTAGATATTTGTAGAAGTAGACATTTGTAGGTGCTGTGGTGGTGGCTGGATAAATTGTATTGAAACCATATTATTATTATTATTGCTATTATTATTGTTATTATTATTATTATTTTTTCAATTATTATTATTATTATTATTATTATTATTATTATTATTATTATTATTATTATTATTATTACTGTTAATCCGAGTTTCGTGTGTTGGCATCCCGCCGCGGCATGGACGATTGGAAGTTGGCATCGGCGGTGGATTGTAGGAGTCTGAGGAGAGGAGGGTGGGGAAGGCCACAGGGATGCTTAAAGGTGACATATGCACCAGTTTGTGTTGCGACTTGAGTCTTGTTTTCATTTCATTATTCTGACTTTTGGCTGAATTTCTTACCTTGTTTTATGTTTCAAGGATAGTGGCATGTACGTCATTTTCTAACATTATCTGACGTGTTTTTAAGTTCCTTTTGTTTTGTTTGTATAAAGAAAAGTTTGGTTACTTTTGTGTTAACTTATTTTCGTATTTTTTGAATTTTATTATATTTAGTTTTTTTTCTGCCAGGAGTGTTTTTTTTTTTTTTTTTTTTTTTTGACATAGAGAAAAGTTTATGTTGGGTGTACGTTAGTTAGCTCGTCTTCATGCAACAGTTACTCTCTATGGAAGATCAGGTTACATACATGGACACACTGTACCATTTATACTTGCATTCATACTCAGCGCAACTCACTACACAGCGAGATATCACTATTCACATGTTCAACGCTGTCATCACATCTGCCACACCTGGCCGTCTTAACACCTGCTCGCGTGTATATCCCTCAGCTCTCACCACCTGTACGAGGCGTGGGACTCAGACTCTTACCTGACACGCGTTTGGCAGGTGTAGGTGTGACCACGTTTGTGGGTGTGTGCGTGTGTGTGTGTGTGTGTGTGTGTGTGTGTGTGTGTGTGTGTGTGTGTGTGAGGACTTACATTTGCTATTCACAATGCATAACGCCTCTCCGGATTGACTACAGAATCGCTTTACCTTCTTACCTTTGCCGTGTTTGTTGACATCTGTTCTTCAGACTTTTTTTTTTATCAGGCTTGCCTTTACGTGACATGTCATTTAAACAATCCTCAGAATCCCGTTACAAGGTGCAACACACACACACACACACACACACACACACACACACACACACACACACACACACACACACACACACACACACACACACACACACACACACACACACACACACACACACACACACACACACACACACACACACACACCTCAGCATGTCAATAGAGAGCTTCCTCACCTTCTACTTGAAAGGAGCAGGTTCAAATCCTGTCTAAGTCCCTAAGGGTTTTTCAGAGACAGCGAATGGTTGGTCTCCCTTTGAGCTGGGCTTGTGTGTTAGTTCCTGCGAGTTCTAACTGATTTCCGGAAGCGTAACATCTGGCGTCACAAGTTATTAACACACACACACACACACACACACACACACACACACACACACACACACACACACACACACACACACACACACACACACACACACACACACACACACACACACACACACACACACACACACACACACACACACACACACACACTTAGAGGAGGTCTATTGTTGTTACTTGATCTATGGGCACATATGAGGGCTGGAGGCAAAGACTTGAGGTGGAGTCTTGTCGCGTATCACCTATTTATACACGTCTGTGCAAGCTATTCTTCCGCCGCTTTGTCCACTGATGCATCGCTCCGCATTGACAGCGATGTTGCTTTGTTGCTCAGTTTTCTGATCTGTGATAAGTTCAGATTGACAGGTCCTGCGTCCTGGGAAAGGGTAGGGATGTGGTGATTACGTGACGTGGAGGAAGTTGGTGCAAGGGTCATCCCCTGCTGGTGTTTTGTTTGCCTAATTAGGGCAGCACTCGGCGTGGCAGTGCTAATGTTCAGGGATGATTTTGAAGCTGTAATTTTGTCACATTCACATTAATTTGTTGTGCAATAAAAAGACTAATTGTATTTATGCTGTAATATTTCTAGTAAAAATCATGCTTGGATTCTTATTCACAAACATAATTATAAATTTGTGTTAATGTTGTGTAGTAAATTAAATGACTATCTCGCTTGAAGAGATTACACCTGAAATTCAGTAAAGACTTGTTCACATCAACACTGCAATAATATTCCCCGCTAACCTGAAGTACTGTGGCTCTCGCTGACTGTTTTTTTTCTTCCACAGGTAAGAGAGAGTGGTAGAGCACCAACAAGACTCAGGACATCCTGGAGGAACGCAAAGGTGGGAGCATGTGGTATGGTTCCTCCAATAAAGTGACAGGATTCCGCTAGTGTTTCACTGCTTCATGTGATGCAGTGTATCATTCTACACGTGGTTGTGTCTCAGTGTGGCACATGAAATTCTTTTTCTTTTTTAAAAGTAAGGATTGAAAGTAACAGTTATTCCAGTGGATGGTTCACAAAGCGTGCTTTCCAAGTTAATCTCTCACTTACTGAGTTGTTATTCATCTCGGCCACTCACTCATGTATCTTCATGATGCTTATCTTCCTCTCATCCTCTGGGCCCTGCACACCCTCATACTCCCACACTAGCACACCTCCACACCTGCACTCCCTGGCCCTGTGTTGTTGATAGTGCCATTACTTAGCATATTGCCTCATGAGCGCCATAGTGCGCCGTCCTCAGTAATAAAGTGCGTCCGCTTTACACAGAATTTTGCCAGGACACAAAATTTGTCTTTCTAACCTTTTCTGTTTCATTTTTAAGTTCAGGAGGCATTCTTTTCTCTTGGTTGATTTTCTTTACATATCATGCTCTTAAATCTTTTTCATTATCTATTCAGTGTATGTTTTCTTCAAATGCTTTGCTGCTTGAAATAACTTGGAATTCCGATTTCCCTCCTGGTATTTTATTACTCACTTTTTGTGTAAGATCGCTAGTGGGTTTTTGCAGAAATGCCAAGTTCAACATTAATTAACCAGATAACGACGTCATCTTGGCTCAGGTAATTACGTTTCATAAAATTGGATTCTGGAGGATAATTACAACTCAGATAATTAATCAGATAATTATCTTGAGGCAAGAAGGCGTGAGGAAGGGCGTGGGGGGTGGGGAGATACTGGCGTGGGCGGCGAGGCTTCCTGTGTACTGAGGAAAGATCTACGGTTTGTTTTGTGCCACCACGAAGATTCGAAGGTTTGCTTTAGAAATGGAGATATAATTTATTTCTATAAGTATTTCTCAAGCTCCGTCTATTATTATCAGAGAATATGACCATTTTGGTGAAACACTGAGCAATAAAGTTATTTGGTACTGTACCACTGCTAAATTGCAATATCCAACCTCCCCTTTTCAGTGGGATCTAAGCTAAGTGATCCTCTATCTCGGGGACCACTGTATCTTTCCTCTCTGTTCTATTTCTGGAACTGTAGCTACTCCGTTCTCTTGCTCTTTGCTGTCTCTTTTATTGTAATTTTTCGCTCCTTATCTTGTTTGCACGCACTCTACCCTTTCCTCTCAGCCTTAATGGTGCCCTCGTGCTTCCCTATTTTTAACCTCCTTAACGAGTCCGTCTTCGCTCTCCTTATTACAATTTGTCCTTCACTCTCACAAGGTCACTGCATGCATGCCTTTTGTCCTTCACAACGTCAAAACGGAGTGGTGGGCCCGCACTGAATAACGATGTTGTGTTGTATACCTGCAGTACGAAGTAAGATATGCATATTTTATCTTGCAAATTTTTACGTTATTTACTACAGAAGGCTTTTAATTTTTCCTTAATTGGTCACAAATTGTTCTTTACATTGTTTTTCATATGTCTGACGTTGTGTATTTGTTTTGATTTAGCGATGTCCTGTTACTTGTTATTTCATACATTGCTACACGCTGCCCTTGAATATTGAGCCACCGTTCCATTTTAGGCCATCAAGGATAAATAGATCCATTAAAGTTCCACCAAGAATCGTGATTAGAATTCTGTTTTTAATGTGTCTCCTTTACAATACTGATTGGGCCTTAAAGGAAAAAAACACGAAGGAGGAACTGAGGTGAATGCGATCTCCCTGAGGAGCAGTGACAAGAGGCAAGTAGTAGGTATAGCAGAGTGGTAACTTTGTAACTGATGTTTTTACCTGCCCACATGGTAATGATTTCACTGAGTAGTTACCAGTTACCGCTCGCCTTGAGGTAGAGGATGGAGTGTGTGAGAGGTACCTTATTCACTGATCGAACTACACGTAGACTCGTATGACCTTTAAACTCCCTGAAGTTGTGGGGAATGATCACGAGTGCAACACGTGATAAAACACACACACACACACACACACACACACACACACACACACACACACACACACACACACACACACACACACACACACACACACACACACACACACACACACACACACAGAGACACACACACACACACACAGTCAGAGACACACACACACACACACACACACACACACACACACACACACACACACACACACACACACACACACACACACACACACACACACACACACACACACACACACACACAGTAAAAACAGGTTTCTATCATCAGCCGCTACCACCTGTTGTACCTCATGTTACACCTGAACCAGAGCGGCCGTGCACTTCATCACTCGCTTGCATCATGTAGCGCCCGGCCCACGCCTCACCTTCACGTCAGCACCCTTACCTACTGACCCATCTGCGTACCTACATACCTGAAGAGGAAGTTAAGGGAGGGTCTTAGTTGCGCTTGTTTTATCGACCACTAATGAAAGGTCGGTAAAGGGAAAGAGAAGCTGCTAAGTATCATATTTTTAAACACTTCTGCGCTGCACCAATATTTTTCAGTTAAAGTGATTTTTTAACTGTTTGTATAGTTTTAATGGCAGATTAACAATATTTCTACATTTATTAATTCGAGAAACACTCCTCAGAACCCGGCTAATCATCTCCGTGGCGTTTGAAAATAGTCGTAGTGAGAGAACAGAAGGTTTCTAAATACCGGCCTTAAGTAGGGTGCGGCACAGTGCAGCACAGACTAACTGGAACTCTTGAACGGTAGCCAAGTTTCCGTCAAGTTCCAGGAAGGTCAAGGAAAGTAGTTGGGTTATCTCGAGACTCTCCATGCGGGAGGGACAAGTGAAAGTTTCTGTATTGATGGTGTTCAGATTTTCACGACTCATAAATTCGAATCGATTTGGGTTTAGTAACATTCAGATAAATTTTGTGGCATATTTCCATCGTCGGATAGAAATGAAGGATAAAATTCTCTCTCTCTCTCTCTCTCTCTCTCTCTCTCTCTCTCTCTCTCTCTCTCTCTCTCTCTCTCTCTCTCTCTCTCTCTCTCTCTCTCTCTCTCTCTCTCTCTCTCTCTCTCTCTCTCTCTCTCTCTCTCTCTCTCTCTCTCTCTCTCTCACTACTCTCTTCTCTCGTGCTCGCATGGCTAACCTTTCATTTCCAGCCTCCATCTCCCTTTATTTGCCTGCCGCCCGCATCCTTTTTACCCTTCTGGCTGGCTACCATCTCGCATTACACAGCGCCGGACGAGTGGTTGCCGATCCCGCTAGGTGCACCCGAAGTCCCAATAACGCTGACGGTGACATATGAGCACTATATGACGACCTTTGCATCCATCAACACCACCTGCCGTCATACATCCTCGCCGCTCTAATAGGGTGTATTCTGTGGAGCCGCTTTCTATGTTTTTCCGTGTACCTTTTTGCGTGTATGTGCGCCCCAACTCCCGTTCCGCCGTGTCGCACCGCCACTGCATCGACTCTCGCCCAATTACTGCGTGTATTTTTGGTTTTTATCTATGCATGGTTTGTTGAAAAAAGTAACGGTAAAGAATTTTTGCGTGTAGGCACTTTGGTTGTGTGTGTGTGTGTGTGTGTGTGTGTGTGTGTGTGTGTGTGTGTGTGTGTGCACAATCATGGTTTTTGTTTACTTAATAGGTATATACTTTTTCTCTTCCTGTCTGCTTGCTTTTCTTTTGTTCGTCTGTCTGTTTATTCCTGACTCTGTCCCTTTCTTTCTTTCTTTCTTTCTTTCTTTCTGTCTGTCTGTCTGTCTGTCTGTCTGTCTGTCTGTCTGTCTGTCTGTCTGTCTGTCTGTCTCACTCACTCACTCACTCACTCACTCACTCACTCACTCACTCACTCACTCACTCACTCACTCACTCACTCACTCACTCACTCACTCACTCTCTCTCTCTCTCTCTCTCTCTCTCTCTCTCTCTCTCTCTCTCTCTCTCTCTCTCTCTCTCTCTCTCTCTCTCTCTCTCTCTCTCTCTCTCTCTCTCTCTCTCTCTCTTTTCAGGACTTATTTGTGTGGTGATCTATCCTGCTCACCATGGATTCCACGTATGCTTATAATGACGTAAGGCAAGTGATCGGCACCACAGCCAGGCACGTGTGTTGCTCCATGTTTGAGAGACGTGTGGTTGTGAATGACTGAGAGGACACAAGTGCGCCAAAAAGTGAAAGGGCAGAGGAAGAAGGGAATCTGCTACGATAACCGAAAATAACTGGAATCTTCAAGGCCAAATGTAAGAAAAGTATTGAATGTATGTGAGAGAGAGAGAGAGAGAGAGAGAGAGAGAGAGAGAGAGAGAGAGAGAGAGAGCAGATAAGCAGGGAAAGCAAGAAAATGAGAGATAACAAGTAATGCACTTTTCTCTACAAAACAGGACTTTTTTCTGGGAAATTTGGTGAAACTTTTATTGCTCTGACAGACATTTACTGCACGGCGCGTATGCACTGTTTTGTTGCGTACCACCTCGCCGCATCGTCGTAGCCTCATGTCCCAGATGCGTGAAGTTGATCTGCCGCGGGGTGTCCCAGGCCCCGTTGCCGACTCCCGGTAAACAAAGCAGTGTCCTATATTCCCCACCTTGGTTAGTGTCTGGGGCTGCGTACCGCTCGGGAGGGATGATCCTGCTTGGGAGGAGGATTAGGTAGCCTAGGTTGGGCCATAAGGGAAGCTTGACTTAGAAGAGCTGGTGACGGGACAGAGTAAGGGTAAGGATCACAAGGGAATCATCACACCCTGGATAATGTAATGGCCACAGTAAGGAGGCGGTGTCTGAGCCACGTTCCTTCCTCCCTGGGGGTATGCGGGGCAAGGCTGGAGAGAGTTTGTAAGAAAGACAGTGAAGCGTTCCAATTAATTATAAATTCATATCTCAAACTTATATGAGGAAACTTTCCTCATCAGACACTTTGTAATGATACATGGAGTGTCCGTGACGATTCAGAATTTCCAGGAAACTTTAAACACGCTGCTAAACTTGGTGATGGATAACGGAGACTCCTCCTTACTCGACCTGAAAAATGCAGGAGGTGGTTTAGCAGTAAGGCGAAAAAATTAAATATTCTTAAGTATTAGACTTGCGAAAAGAAAAACAATAAGAAATAGATTAAGATAAAAGGAAAGAAATGGTATTATACTGTAGCAGTGTTTTCCAGCATAGAGAGAAGACCGACACTTCATTAATTCACTGACTCATTGTTGGGAGTGATCGGGAAACTGCTTCCTGCCTCCCACACCTGCCTCCTGCTCACCACTCAGTCACCCACTCCTGCCTCCCACTCACTGCTCAGTCACCCACTCCTGCCTCCCACTCACTGCTCAGTCACCCACTCCTGCCTCCCACTCACCGCTCAGTCACCCGCTCAGTCACCCACACCTGCCTCCCACTCACCGCTCAGTCACCCACACCTGCCTCCCACATACCGCTTAGTCACCCACACCTGCCTCCCACTCACCGCTCAGTCACCCACGCAGTACACTCACCCACACCTGTCATTCTCTCGTTGCGGGTGGTTATCTTCCCTCGTGGATGTTTACATGTATGTTTTTTTTTTCTGTGTGTCTTCCCAACCTTCACTCCTCTTCATGACAGGACGTTACTTTGTCCTTACCGGTGGATGGAAAGTTTTCAAAGATTCAGAATTGACTCGAGACGTCGATTACCACTGCCATGTAAATCCTGAATCTGTTGAGCAAAGGTGTATGTATGGATGTTTGTATGTATGTATGCATGTATGCGAGAAATTTACATAGCCTGCTATATACATGCACACGGAAATATCGCTCTCTGCTAGCACACACAGTCACACACACACACACACACACACACACACACACACACACACACACACACACACACACACACACACACACACACACACACACACACACACACACACACATACACACACACACACACAGATATATGTATATATATATATATATATATATATATATATATATATATATATATATATATATATATATATATATATATATATATATATATATATATATATATATATATATATATTGGCAGCGAGCGGCGGGAGTGACGAGGCACTGTTACGTAAAGAGGAAAAAAAGCCAACAAAAACAAGTGAGTGGAAGTAATTGTGTGAAGGTGTGTGGAAAATTACCGGCTAGCGGGCCTCGACGCAAAGCCATCAGTCCCTCGCCTGGAGCGCCTGCTCGGCGGCCCCTGTCCTGCCACATGCTCTCTAAAATGTTTACGGTCACTCCAAAGGCAGAGTTGAAGGCTGTTTATCTCACACCTGCCTCCTGCTACCATATTGATAATGCTTTCATTAATTTTTTTTCTCTCTCGCCCACTTTCTAACCCAAATATCACAGTTGAAGCTTCGATTTATTTAATTCTGTGTATTTTCTAACGTGATGGAAAAAAAAAGGAAATAAAATCTTACACTTGCTCCCGAGGTGATAATGGTTGGATGCACCGTAACCTATGATACACCTCTGCCTCCGGTGTAGACACTTTATGTACCTTGGCGCACCGCTGCCCCTTATCGTGAATAAGTTGCTAGAAACTTCAGCAATTCGAAACTTACTCCAAAAATTTCTGTAAATATTTTTGTAGTTTCATGTTGGTCTTTGCGTTGTTTCCAAGGCAACGGTAGTCGAGTTTTCAGTGTAAAGAATATGTGAATGTGTGCAAAGGGAATGAACAGCAAAAATAAAGAATAATCACTTGTGCAAACTACAAAGAATAATGAAGCAGTGAATAAGGTACATATGATAACATTGCGGACTTTCTCAGCGAATGGAAGACAGGAACCTTGTAATAAGTGTCATTTTGCAAGTCTAAAGATGGAAAACACGTACAGCTGAGAGAAAGAGAGTGGCAGGTTGTATGGAGAATCCTGTGCAGAGAAGAAGTCTCGCTTGACCTTCCACTCACGGAACTTTGTTAATCTTCGGATCGAAAAGTCCTGAATGGTCGCCTCTCCTTCAGGTTGGTGTCTAGAGATGTGATGGATGGCTGTGGGACGAGGAGTAACAGACGGAAGGCCACTGATGGGCGATTACATGACGCTGCTGGACGCTGGAAGGTAGAGAGATAGAATGTGGTAATTGGCAGACGTTCAGATATGAGTTGCAGCTTTGAGATGATGTAAGAAAATGAGAAAGAAACACCGCAAAAAGATGAAATTACACACTGGGAAAGAACAACAACAAAAAGGACGACAATACATCTTAGAAAACAAAAATGCAACATACTAACATACTTTGGAAAAGAGAAATGCAACACAACAACATTTTCATAGAAAGGAGTTCCCATTGGTCATGCATATCTTTAGTACCTGGAAGAGTTGAGGAGAGGTAAGGCAAGAGACACTGAGAGAGTCTGAGGGATGGAAGGGAGGATGGGATGGGCACTAAAAAGAATGAGGGGAGGGGGCGAAGGAGGGAATAGGCACTGCAGGGAATAAGGGAGGAGATGAAGGAGGAGGGGATGGGCACTGAAGGGAGTGAGGAGAGGGGTGAGGGACGGGGGGATAGGCACTGAAGGGAGTGGGGGATGGAAGGGGTAAGGGAGGTTTGCGTCATCACCTAGAGTATAGGCTGTCTCACCTCACCTTCCTCTTGGTCACCACCTCCTTGTCCCTAGTGGAAGGAAAGTACGGTGGCCTGGTTGTCTGCAGCAGCTACAGCAATGAGGCAACATCTTTTTTGTAAAGGTGTTTGCTCATTTTTACTGTGAATTGCTTGTTCCCTCGCGGCAATCTTTCTCCACACCTCCACCAGGCTCTCTCCTTCCATGGCCACCTCCCTCCCTCCTTCGCCTGCCCCGTTGCCAGGCATCTCCTTCACCATTTAAAAAAAAAATCACTCGCGTAGGATAAAGATTCTACAGAGAAATAAACAAAAATTTTTCTACTACAAAAACTATTAAAAGGAAGCTCTGTACCTGTCCACCGCTTGAGGCACAATTACTTATGTGTTCAGGTGTCAGGCGTAGGCTGGGCCGGATATACCAGAGTGGTGACGTCACGGGCACGCCGCGTCAAATCTTACCGGCCAATGGGCTGCCGAAGTTGAATTGACGTCACTATCTCCCTCCGGCCACAGCAAGGAAAGAATCTGTTTTGTTGCTGAAACGTTGGTCAAAAGTGTTGTTTTTGATATATGCATGACTCGCTGCTAAGCAATGTGACCCACCGCCTTGCCGCCACAAGGTGTAGTACATCTCCATTTTCCTCGAAACCTGAATCTCTACATAATGTCAGCCCTGAGCGGATAAGTGACTAGCAAAAGATCGTGTGTGGTGAATGTTATATTATAGACAGAACGAACTACCGGAATCAGACATTGAGGCTTCCACGCGATGAGGCCCAACACATGCGCTAGCAACTGCCCACCGTCCCTGAGGGAGGGTCGTCAGGGTAAGAAAACCACAGTTGTTAACATTGAGGCAGCAGGTTGAAGAAACGACGTTCCCAATAACGTAACAGCTTGACACACCCAGTGACATCATGCGCCCAAGCGAGAAGCAGCAGGGAACTGGAAAGATCAGGAGAAACGAGTGTAGGATTTCAGGTCGTGGATACCGGTGCTTTCTGTCTGGAACTCCAGCCGTACGTTTAATTTGGTCGTGGAGAATAGCTCCGGGGCAGGTGTGGCCAAGTGTGCCTGGAGGAGATACCTCAGGGAGGGAGAAAGACCACGGTTTCCTTCTTTCCTTCCCCAGCCTTCGTTACTGCTCCTCTCCATCCTCGCCCCAGGCACAGAGGGTTATGGGCGACACACACTACTCGCACCACACACTCCTGGTGGCCAGATAGGCCTTATGGATACATTTGTTTATCATGTTAAGTCCTAGGCAGGTAAGCGTGATGACACACACACACACACACACACACACACACACACACACACACACACACACACACACACACACACACACACACACACACACACACACACACACACACACACACACACAATTGCGGTAACAAAGAGAGAGAGAGAGAGAGAGAGAGAGAGAGAGAGAGAGAGAGAGAGAGAGAGAGAGAGAAATATTATAGGCTTACTATAGCACACAAAGCAGCAGGCGTACAGGAGTGTTACATTACTCATGAGGCATAAGAGCAAGTCTGCCCGCGGGTCAAGAACATATTGTGGTGAGCCGCGCCCCACCCACTCCGGCAGGTTCCTTCACGAGTCCTCACGAATCTTAAACGTCTTTCTATAGCTCCTCATTTCCCTCACGACTTCTCCACGACCTGAGCACTCCCTCACGCTGTACTTTCACCATGTACCTATATATTCCTTCACCCTCGTTCATATGCATTGGAGCCGCTTCGAGCCAGGGCAGGGAGGGAGGTGAAACTCGGCAGAAAAATTCGAACGTTTGTGTTCCTGTAGCAGTGGTGAATTGAATGACCTGGTGAGGGCAACGCGGAGTAACCTTGAGAACGCCCGTGCTCCTCCTCCCTTCCTCCCTGCCTTTACCTTACTCCCCTTCCTCCCTGTTTCTACCTTGTGCTACCTACGCTCGCTGCCTTGCTGTCTATCCCCTGCCTCCCTCCCTGCTGTCTACCTGTCTCCTTTCGCTTACCGTCTGTCTGGCTTTTTCTGTCTACCTGTATTGTTTTGCTCTCTCTCTCTCTCTCTCTCTCTCTCTCTCTCTCTCTCTCTCTCTCTCTCTCTCTCTCTCTCTCTCTCTCTCTCTTATTGGGTCTTCTTCCCTGGTCGTCTCCTCAGTTATGGTACAAAGAGCGCCTTCTCCCCTTGAGGCACAGCAACACACGGATCCCAGGCACACCCGCCGCCACCTCGTGCTAGGATGAAGGTGGGCGCCGGCAGCTGCAAGTTTATTAAAGGCTAGCAAATCAAGTTTCCGAATATTCTGTCCTTGTCAGTGTTGCTTTTGACTTCTGACGGCCGTTATTCATGTCGCAGCTAAGGTATGGGTGTTGGATGGTAACACCTGAGGATCACTAATCTGCGTCAGCCTGGAGATGCGAACCATTCCTGAGTGTGGGTACACATCTGCCAGAAGAACAATGCGTTTGCTGGCTCCCTAAAGCGTCAGAAGTGTATAAGATGTAGTTTTAGTTGAGGTATTGTACTTGTTTCCATTCTGAATTCACTATATGTAGTTTTTTTTATATTCTTACGTTGTATCTTCTGAAATAATATGCAAATATGGAAGAGCTTACATTTCTTTAGTATATGTTCAGTGAAGGAAATGAGAATTAGAAATTTTTGAGCTGATGTAGTTTCAGACTATGAGAGGAAAGAAGACAGGCGCTGAAAACTCCAGACGACACAGAACACAGACTTTCGCGGCTACTGGGTGGAGTTTCCCTCGATGCTTCAAGGCTCTGCTGCATAAATTGCCTCGCCAAAACTTTAATGTCTTTTGATGTTAGTTCCTCCAAACTGTGGATATGCATCAAATGTGTGTGTGTGTGTGTGTGTGTGTGTGTGTGTGTGTGTGTGAGAGAGAGAGAGAGAGAGAGAGAGAGAGAGAGAGAGAGAGAGAGAGAGAGAGAGAGAGAGGGAGAATGTGTGTGTGTGTGTGTAGTTTCACTGATAGATGAGAGTAAATTACTAGTTGGTTTACCGTTAGGGGGTCAAAGTTAAGTCTAGAGTAGCGTGAGTGGGAATAATCCTCCGTGGTAAACTCAACGCACTGGTTACGTCAGGTGAGGAGGACACCTCGCGGCATAAAACATACTCGTCTTGCCGCCTATGGGTCTGTATTCCTTTGTGTCCCCTCAATGCTTGTGTTGGGCGTGTCATGGCGACAGTGGCGACAGGGGGGGGAGCGAAGACAATGCAGTGAAGATAAGGCGACTATTGTGGTGCCTGGCAGGTTCACTGTTACAATGGTGGCTTGTGTGAGTGTGAGATAAATGGGCAGTGTGTTGGGAGTGTTTCAGTGGTTTTGTTACTGTGAAGGAATTATATTATTGTTATCGTTGTAATTGGTGTTGATATTATTAACTACTTTTGATTAGTGATCTAAATATGTGATGATGTATTTATTTAATGTTACTGTTTGTACTTCTACCACCACCACCATCACCACCACGACCACTACCGCTACCACTGACTGTCGTTATCTGCATTTCCTGGTGCTGGAGATACAAACGCAAGCCGTAATCGTAACATTGGCATTTAACGATGACAATAAAAAAAAGTAAAATTTTCAATGGGGTCGATGCGGGCACAGGTCGATTAACATTGTCTTCAAAATACAAGCATACCCAAACTTGCGCAATGATGATGCAACGTAGGAATGGCGAAGGCAGGAGGTGGAAAGGAGAGGTTAGATGGCTAGGGGACTGAGTGTGGGGATGGAATGGGCAAGGGATGGAGACTACCTTGGGAAATACACAAAGGAGAACAAAGGAAGAGCACACACGAACACACTTGATACCTCGAGGCTGTAGTGAGGCTGTGGCGGCAGAAAGTCTTGCTGAGTGAGTTCATGATGTTAAACTTGGTCTACCTGTTAGGAATAAAGTAAGTGTTTTTCCTCCTCCTTCTCCTGTTTCTCCTTTTTTTGCCTTTTATGTCGTCACTTTCATTGCCTTTTGTTGTTGTTGTCGTCGTCGTCGTCGTCGTCGTCGTCGTCCTCGTCATCATCATCATCATCATCATCATCATCATCTTCTTCTTCTTCTTCTTCTTCTTCTTCTTCTTCTTCTTCTTCTTCTTCTTCTTCTTCTTCTTCTTCTTCTTCTTCTTCTTCTTCTTCTTCTTCTTCCTCCTCTAGATGGACTGTAGAAACGTCCCCGTTGTTCCATACCAGCCGTGATCCTCAAGGGCGATACTTACTTCCGCAGTGGAGGATGTTGTTGTGGTGCGGAGAAGACGGTCTGGAGGGGAGTGATCCAGGAAGACGGTAGGAGGAGGGGGAAGAGGCAGGGATGGTGTGCGAGAGTGTGTTACGTAACTCTCCTTACTTGCACTGTAACACTGACTCGGCTCGCCAGTCTCGTGGATCCTCAGCCTGGGATGATGGGATGACACTGTTTTGAAGCTCTGGCAGACACACGAACAGTTGTTTAATTTGGTGATTTTCCAGTGTACAGAAATTAAATAGAAGGTGCTTCGTTAACTCTGTCTGTGTGTGTGTGTGTGTGTGTGTGTGTGTGTGTGTGTGTGTGTGTGTGTGTGTGTGTGTGTGAGAGAGAGAGAGAGAGAGAGAGAGAGAGAGAGAGACAGAGAGAGAGAGACAGAGACAGAGAGACAGACAGACAGAGACTCCGGATCGTCGTTTTTTTTTTTTTTTTTTTTTTTTTTTTTTGTGTGTGTGTGTACCTTACCACATTCACTTCCATTCTACTTTATTACTTTCCTCCATTTATCTCTCTCTCTCTCTCTCTCTCTCTCTCTCTCTCTCTCTCTCTCTCTCTCTCTCTCTCTCTCACCTAAGGAGTTAGTACCGAGACCTTCCCATTGTCGGAAGTTGGCTGGTGTTGCCGTGTGATGGCCGCCCTGTGGTGCGCGCCTGCTCGCTGTACCGTCACCTCCTACCACGCTGTTATTATGGGTTTTCTCTTCTACAGGACTCCTTCCGCCCCAGTTTTTACTTGCGTTACTCCTGCCAGCGTAGCCTTCCTTCTGAGCTGCCTCACCTCGTCGTACTGGCGTTTGTTTGAGCGGCACATGTGCTTCGGTGTGATTTATTTGTGTGTGTGTGTGTGTGTGTGTGTGTGTGTGTGTGTGTGTGTGTGTGTGTGTGTGTGTGTGTGTGTGTGTGTGTGTGTGTGTGTGTGTGTGTGTGTGTGTGAGAGAGAGAGAGAGAGAGAGAGAGAGAGAGAGAGAGAGAGAGAGAGAGAGAGAGAGAGAGAGAGAGAGAGAGAGAGAGAGAGAGAGAGAGAGAGAGAGAGAGAGAGAGAGAGAGAGAGAGAGAGAGAGAGAGAGAGAGAGAGAGAGAGAGAGAGAGAGAGAGAGAGAGAGAGAGAGAGAGAGAGAGAGAGTGTGTGTGTGTGTGTGTGTGTGTGTGTGTGTGTGTGTGTGTGTGTGTGTGTGTGTGTGTGTGTGTTACAGGTTATAAAGCTCTTGGACTGCACCTGTTGGAAGAAAATAGAAGATATATATAAAATATGCCCTAGTAGGAACAGAATAACCAGCATTGACACAAACAACATCTTTATTTCCTTGTTTGTTTGTGTCAACGCTGCTTTTTCTGTTCCTACTGAAGCTGAGGTTCCCCACAAACGGACCTGTCTCAAATATGCCCTGTCCACATTAAGAGAAGCTGCTGCGGTATTAGACATCATCAAGGCCTTTTTTTGTCACTTATTTACACACAATTGGGTACACATGGATACAGATGTGACAACTCTTCATAAGCGGGGGAAGCAGATATGACCAATATTGTGATTTTTTATATATTTTTTTTATTTATACCATGTGAGCTTTTCACGGGAGTTTATGGGCTAAAGTTGAAGTATTTGATAAAGTCTCCGTCCAGTTAGGTTAGGGATCAAAGTAACGTGGCAGTTTTTTTTTTTTTTTTTTTTTTTTTTTGTCTCAGAATTGGTGACATCAGATGAATCCACCTCCACGATTTTTTTTTTTATTTATTTTTTTTAGGGAACCATATTTTTTTTTCTCTCGGTCCTCCTTTTTCTTCTTATTTTTTTCTCTCTTATATAAAGCATCGGGCATATTCAGTCCTTTTGTTTTGCTTCTCTCTCCTTTCCTTTTGTTTTGAGGACATTTTGTGTTTTTTTTTTCTTCCTCCTCCTCCTCCTCCTCCTCCTCCTCCTCCTCCTCCTCCTCCTCCTCCTTCTCCTCCTTCTTTTTTCTTTATGGAGGATATTAGGTTCTTTTAGCTTTTTCCCTCTCCTTTATCCTTCCTCTTCCTTCCCTCTCTCTTTTTTATGGAAGATATTTTTTCCTCCTCTCTCTCCTCTTCTTCTTCTTTCCATCTATTTTTACTTAAGATATTGGGTCTTTTTTGTTTTTGTCTTTTTCTCCTCCTTATTCACCTTTTTTTCTTCTACTTTTTATTGTGAATTTTTTTTTTTTTGCCTTTTCTCTCCTTTTCCCCATTTTTATTTATCGAACATGTTCACTATTTTTTTTGCTTATTTTCTTTCATCTTTCTTTCCTCGTTTCTTTTTATTGAGGGTATTCTGTCAGTTTTTTCTTTCCATCATTCCTCTGCTTCCCTATTTTTCTTTCTCGAGCATGTTCTGCCCTTATCTACAAAAATCTCAACCTGTGGGACATTTCGGGTGGATGGCGACAGGAGAGGCCGGCGAAGTGAGGCAGTGAGGCGAGGAAGGAGTTAAAGAAGCTTCACGGATATAAAAACGTGAGACTTGTAAGAGGAGCTCCCGAATGCCGCTACTGTGTCAACAAACTCAGGCATGGGAGCGAGAGGTGCCGCCGGGAAAGCCACAGGCTCCGGCCAGCAGGTGTTAAGTGTTGAGGGGACGTGGTGTGTGTATATGAGTGTGTGTGTGTGTGTGTGTGTGTGTGTGTGTGTGTGTGTGTGTGTGTGTGTGTGTGTGTGTGTGTACCCCATTCTGGATGCTCTTATTAATATGCGGCCTTGAGGTGCTTTTAGACAACATCGTTTCATCTCTCTTTATATGATGCTACACCAAATAGTACTTTTAAAGGCTCGTCTGTCCGCGTTACTCCAAGAGGAGCTGCTGGCCCTCGAGAACCGTTTGTTTCAGAGCTGTTTGACTGGCTCTATTTGTTCTCGAGCCTTGCCTTTGATGCCGGAGAATAGCTGGGAACAACTGGCGCCTCTGTCAAGGTTGAGGGTGCATGTATTTAGCGGTGACACCATCCCTGTATAGCGTCACGCCCATATGTTGTGCTGGGAAACTATTGATAACGTGTGGTCCCTCGTGCTTGTTTTCCTTTTCCTCATCTCCCTTTTAGGAGGAGTATCCTATCTGAACTTGTGCGTTTGCTATGTATGGCTTTCCTTTGTTTGCTCGCTTTGGTGTGTGTACATGGAGAGAAAGGTTGTCCTTCACACCTGCCCCGCTGCTGCCTTTCATCCTTCTCTTGGCGTTATTCGTGGGCAAACAAGTGAAGGAAAGGAAGTGTTAAACTTGCGAGACAGTTTTTATAGAAAATTATACACGAAGCTGAAAGAAAACAAAAAGAGTAGTATACTATAGTTAGCTTAGGGGAGGAAAGATCTTGGTGATGGCACGTGGCTTTATGCTGCAACTTAACAGCTTCTGAGCATGCGGCGCATACACTACGGGCACAGTGCTCATGTGTTACAAGATGTGCCACTTGCTACACTGATCAGCCATCCACACATCATCATCATGGATTTTTGACTTGTCGTTCAGTGATCCAGACTTTTCTCCATTTTCAAAATCGGTAAGAATTTTGGCACTGAACAACACTAACAAAAAGAAAGTGTTGTATTCTTTCCTGCATTTTCATGTTATTATCTCGGTCTTGGGTCAGCGTGATATCCCGGTGGAGATATTCTGAAGTGGCTCCATTAGGTCTCCATTTGTTTGATGTGGCGGCGTGGTCAGTGCGCGTCTTGTTCGATAACGCACAGCAGAGGTGTGACGCTGGCCTGGCACGGCTGGGACAGGTGACTCACTCCCCGGCGCTGCGGTGAGTAATGCGACACCTGACCAGGTCGCCGTATAAAAACAACAAATGTATTGTTACGTACTAGAATAGTTATATAATTTAAGTGACCCGTTATGTCTTTGGATGAAGTTTCCCTAAGTGAAGTGAAATAAAGTAATAAGACTTTCATTAGACTGAATTAAATTAAAATTGTAGTGTAGGCGAGAGTTGCGCGGTGACCATGTCTTGTGTTGTGTGTATTTCCACCCGGGACGCCGCTCCCGGCCCTCAAGTCCCCACTGCGCTGTCACGTTCAGACGGCACTGTGGATCTGGACCTTCTCCAAGGTATTTACAGTTTACTTCTTACTTTCTTTGTCAGGAATATTTCAACTTTTGTATAGTGAAATGCGTAATGTTAGCTTTTCGTGGAGGCATTTTTCGTGCATTTAGCACTGTACAACGGTTCTTTCAAACAACGTTATCTTGAGAAACTGTATGCAACACATACAAGTACTACGGTCACACACACACACACACACACACACACACACACACACACACACACACACACACACACACACACACACACACACACACACACACACACACACACACACACACACACACACACACACACACACACACACACACACACACACTGAAAGTTATTTGTACACTTCAATTTTTCTATATCTTGTTGCTTTCATATTAACTTGAATATACAGTTCCGTATCATTAATTTCCGTAACACGTGGCACGATCCCCATGGAAAGTAGCTCAGTGTGGAGCGGAATGTGTCACTGGGTGGCATGAAGCAAAAGGAGGCGGAACCATCGTGTGTCACATAAAAACTGTAATGTCTCGACGCACTTTGGCTCCTTGGGAATCAATACGAGTGACTCCAGATCCATAAGCTTTCAAGTTTCATACACAGTCGACCGCCAAATATTTCTGGACATTGTACCCACGTCCTCTCTGCACAAACATGCTCTGCTACACAATAAGACTCGCTCTAGTCCACACTTGAATGGAGGCAAAACAATTAGTGTGTATATTTAATGTGATGCATAATGGGGCGGCTGTTCATCATTGTAGTATTAAGCGCTGTCTTCCCTAAGCCCCATTGTTTGTCAGGCTCCCACTGAGCGCCGCCACCACCCATCATTATCATCCCCCAGCCCCTCATAATACGCCATCTGCCTTCAGCCCCATCACCCTTGTCATCATTACGCTGCGCTCCACACACACACACACACACACACACACACACACACACACACACACACACACACACACACACACACACACACACACACACACACACACACACACACACACACACACACACACACACACACACACACACACACACAAAGTTCGTCTCCTGAACTTAGTGTTTGCTTTGTATTGTTACTTGCTAGCTACCCACCCTCAACTGGCAAAATCTCTCTCTCTCTCTCTCTCTCTCTCTCTCTCTCTCTCTCTCTCTCTCTCTCTCTCTCTCTCTCTCTCTCTCTCTCTCTCTCTCTCTCTCTCTCTCTCTCTCTCTCTCTCTCTCTCTCTCTCTCTCTCTCTCTCTCTCTCTCTCTCTCTCTCTCTCTCTCTCTCTCTCTCTCTCTCTCACTTTAGATACACATTACCTGGATAAGTAGACAAATGTTTGACGGGCAAATATCAAGAGCCAGGTAACGAGAAGCCAGCGAGGCTCATGGTAATGACGTTGTATAGTCTAGGCCGTAAAGCTTGCCCTCAAACATAGAGAGAGAGAGAGAGAGAGAGAGAGAGAGAGAGAGAGAGAGAGAGAGAGAGAGAGAGAGAGAGAGAGAGAGAGAAATGCTTCGGCTTCATGAAAACTTGTCATTGTGGAAAATGTTATGTAGTGTGTGTGTGTGTGTGTGTGTGTGTGTGTGTGTGTGTGTGTGTGTGTGTGTGTGTGTGTGTGTGTGTGTTTGGCAGGAAGGGTGGTGCACATCATGGATAGTAACGACCTGAGGTGCATAAAACACTCACACTGAGAGACTTTTTATCACGGGAGGGACCGAGGCAGTGAGGGAAGCAGAGAGGGAGGGAGAGAGAGTAAAGGACGTGTTTTATCTCCCTTCCTCTCGCATTCACTGTTTTCCTTTATTCCGCCTCCCTCGTTGCTCCACCCTCCGTGTTTCCTTGAATTTCCCTCCTTTTCCCTCCTGGATTTGTCTCACATTTAAATGATATTAGACTGCCCTCGTTTCTCTGGACTATTTTTCATTAATATATATTGTTACTCTTTTTTTTCATCTCATTGCTTTATATTTCATCTTGGGTTCGTAATCATTTGAGTGCTGTGGCTGTTATTGTGTGTGTGTGTGTGTGTGTGTGTGTGTGTGTGTGTGTGTGTGTGTGTGTGTGTGTGTGTGTTTCCCAGCTGGCTAAGTTTGTTATTACGTAATACTTTAAAATCTTGCAAGAATTATTAGGACGCACAAACACAACTTGGAAGATGAAATACTTAAAATGTGCAGCAAGTTTATTAAATGTTATGAATCCTCGGCCCTCGTCTCGTGTGTGTGTGTGTGTGTGTGTGTGTGTGTGTGTGTGTGTGTGTGTGTGTCAGATCTTAAGGACGCGCTACGATTTAAAATGTAGAATAGCAGCATAATTTCTAGGATGGTATCAGGAGTAAACACTCAGACAGTGATTCGCTGCCTCATTCATCCACCCAGTACTTTCTCGTGTCGTTTTCTCTCACCGTCACCTTATTCTCAGTCAGCATCACCTCAACCATCACTCAGAGACACACACACTGTCAGACACACACACTTGCACACATTTTTCGCAACATTCCGTAACCAGCAGATTGCCTCACTGCCCTCCCAAAGCCTCATCGCCTCACTCACTATTCATTACTCACGCTCACCTTGACTCAGTGTGACCGAGCGAGCGGCTGACTCCCTCCCTTCCCGTGCCAAGTCACAGAACAAGTCTTTCTTCCTTTTTTTTTTTTTTTTTTTTCTCTCATTCTCTCCACTTTATTTTTTTGCCGCACCTTGAGATTTTTATAGCATCTCAGCCCCACGAGAGGCGGAGAGGTAGCGTGGAGGGGGAGGGTCTTGGAGCTAATAATATAACACACACACACACACACACACACACACACACACACACACACACACACACACACACACACACACACACACACACACACACACAACACGCAACACACTTGTATCTATATATGTTGTTAAGTTACCTATTTCTTGATTTAAATGAAAGCTAACTAGTTAATTCTTTTCTTGGCCATTTTTCAAGTTTAGTGTGGGTGGAGGGCTACATTGCAGGCAGAAATGACCGCTTGGTCTCCTGTAAACGGCTCAGAAGGCTCAGTCCTGACTAGAAGGAGCCTCTGCGTCAGCTAATCGGTGTTGTATACGTGGGGCTCATAATACCACCATCCTTGCGTTAGGGCGTAAATAGAATGCAGCTTCCATTATTAGTTAAGCCGTCATGCTTCAGAGTTTAGTAATAATGACGTGAGTGTATCGTTTAGACTGGCGGGGAACGAAAAGCCAGCAAACTTCTCCTCCTCCTCCTCCTCCTCCTCCTCCTCCTCCTCCTCCTCCTCCTCCTCCTCCTCTCCTCTCCTCTCCTCTCCTCTCCTCTCCTCTCCTCCTCCTCCTTTTCCTTCGTCTATGTTCCCGTTTCATCTTCATTCTTTTTTCTTGCCTCCTTATCCTTTTCCTCCTTCCACTTCTCCATCTCTGTCTCCCAGTCTGTCTGTGTCCGTCACCGCCTACTTCTCATCTCCCTCCACGAGTCGCCGCCGCAGCTGAGTCACCGGTATGCCTCTCGACCGTCACCACTCAAACCATTACTGGTGGAGCGGCCTTCGTACCGGTGGGCATGCAGTACATTAGTTGATAGGAGGGTCGTCGCTGACCCAAATTATGGCATTGCCGAGACATTCCACCTCTAATGCCGCCACTGACACGGAACGCTCCTCTCCCTCGCTCGTTGCACTATACTTGCCAAGGCGGACACGTTTTCCTACTCTATACATATCTTGTTGCCTTGTATTTCTACGTGTATCCTTGATTTTCCTGATACTTGAGTGAAATATATTTTATTTTGCGGGTACCGTGAGATGTTTATTATTTTTATCACGTACCACTCAACGTTGCGGTATTCATGGGAATTATTTCATATATCACGGCTGACATGTTGTACGTGTTTATTTTAAAATTAATGGATGTCATCAGGAATGTCATCTGACTCCGATTGAGGACTGATTGGCGTGACATTTGTTAGGAAAAGGTACCAGGTGTGTGTGTGTGTGTGTGTGTGTGTGTGTGTGTGTGTGTGTGTGTGTGTGTGTGTGTGTGTTCTAGTTCAAGTATCCTTGGATGAATGAGCGGAAGTGAACATTTAACTTGAATAATTATCTTCATATTATCTTTGTATTCTTTATTCTTTTCCTCTTCACTTCCATTTCAATATATCTTTCTGTATTACTATTACGCTATTCATTTCTCCGTCTCGGTGCGCCACTACGTCCTCTTTCGTGAGGAAGAAGCACAGATTTTGTCTGGATTGAGATCAGGTGTAAGATATTATTGAACTTCAGGAATCTGTACAGCTGTTATCAAAACACTTTTATTTTTCATTTAACTTGAGTGGAAAACAGGATCTTTCGCCTCAATTCACCCAGGATTCACAACCGGTAAATTTGGCTATAACAGCATAAGAAGACCGAAAGTGACTCCACTCCCAGGCAGTCAGCGGCACCTCAGTAGTGGAGTCACGCCGCTTCGGGCCGCTCCTCGCTACCCTCGTGATTTGATTTTCCTAAAGGATTTCCTTCTTTATAGACTGCTTGGGTAAACACATGTCGTACCTGAAAATAGTGAATGTTGGAAGGGAAATACTGCAACACAAACCACACAAGTCACGAAAGGTATGGTAGGCACACACACACACACACACACACACACACACACACACACACACACACACACACACACACACACACACACACACACACACACACACACACACACACACACACACACACACACACACACACACACACACACACACACACACACACGTACACACATACACACATATTTATCTAATAAGTAATCATACATGTTTAATTGACAAGTGGAAACTGTTCTCGTAATTTCTTCTTCAGATATTTACAGAATACAAATTTTATGATTTTTCGAGATTTTTAATAGTAGCCACTGGAATGTTTATCCTGTTCTCTGTAACTGTTTATACAGTATATTGTTGCTATATATAAAAAACATGCAGGAACGCTTTCAGTAAGTTTGATGCACTTTGAAATGATAAATGTCAAAAGATTAAAGAGAACAATTTCCTTCATGTGCCTTCATTAAGCCAACTCTAACTCAGCTCCGGGAACTTGTTAATCCCTCCTCACTGAGTCACATGCCTCGCCTTAATCAAGTGTTTCTCCTCCACAGTACATTGGCACCTTGGACGTCCCGCGCCCCACCAGCCGTGTGGAGATTGTGGCCGCCATGAGACGAATCAGAGTGAGTAGTGTTACTGGCTCTTGTTATTGTGTTGTAGTTACCGCCTTCTCTCAGTGACACCAGCTGTTTTGAATATTATGAGTAATATCAAGCGCCATTGTTAGTTGAGGTTCGAATTACTGAAGTGACTATTGTTTGGTGTGATTCAATCTAATGCTCCATAAGAATGTCATTGTCTTGTTTGTTATTGTGAAAATGTTTGTTATCACGGCATGAAAGTGTTCCTCTGGCAGGCTGACGGCGTGCTTTCACCACGCCTGTACATATAGTTACCGTTAGTGAAACATGACGGGTGCTCAACTAAGACTTTTATGGACGGAATATATTTTGAAATTTGAGTACATGAGTAATTCACTACTGTGTGTGTGTGTGTGTGTGTGTGTGTGTGTGTGTGTGTGTGTGTGTGTGTGTGTGTGTGTGTGTGTGTGTGTGTGTTTGTACGTATTTTTTTCCGTGTAAGATATTCGTGTTATATTTATTTATTTTTTTTATTTATTCCGTGTTTGTTTGTGCGTACGTATGCATGTATATATGTTTTTTCGTTCGTTTCTTTGTCTTTTTACTTGGTTATTTGGTTTGTCGTCTTAGGATGTGTGTGTGTGTGTGTGTGTGTGTGTGTGTGTGTGTGTGTGTGTGTGTGTGTGTGTGTGTGTGTGTGTGCGCGCAAATCACAGACAATGTTCATAATGTTTAACTTGAATAAATCAGACACGACAACAGATGGACGTTTCGATATAAGACGGTAATGCTTTTGCTATATAATCCTGTAATCGTGGAGTAATGCCACACTCTTTGGTTAGTCAGTCTGCTGGTCACTTCACACTAAGGCGAGACTTCTAAGCTCAGGAAACAATGAGTGCAGGATTTTGGGTTTTTAGAAGCTTCACCTTCAGATGAAGACATGGAATAAATAACACAATCGTCTCTTATAATTGAAACGTTAAAACTCATGTGCGCAAGTATTCATGGTGTAAAACCCTTGTTAATGTAAAAGGAATGTTTATATACATCGTATAGACATATATGAAGTGCCACGTATATATCAAGGGCACTTTTAATAGTTAAAGCGTTTGCATTATTTTGAAGAATATATGTAGAGTAAGACTTAAACAGTAACGTAACAGATGACATGCATTGTCAAATATAAAACTTCCTCCCTTTCACTATTTCTTTGCCGTATTCTCTGTCGTGGTCGTTGCACTCCTCCTCCTCCTTCTCCTTCTTCTCCTCCTCCTCCTCCTCCTCTCCTCTCCTCTCCTCTCCTCTCCTCTCCTCTTTTCTCCTCTCCTCTCCTCTCCTCTTTTCTCCTCTCCTCTCCTCTCCTCTCGTCCTCTCCTCGTCCTCTTCTTCTTCCTCCTCCTGATTCCTTGACAAGAACTCAGCCAAGGCCATAAAGAAATAATGTTTATTTTTACGATTGTCTCTATAATTGCATCAAAAGTGTGCAAAGATTGTCTAAAAAATAATGGATCAAGTCACCCCAGCAAGGCTTAGCAAGCGAGAGCCATACATATGCTACTGGCGCAACTCAGTGCTACGCCTCCGCCTGTGTGCACCCACGCATAAGGCAGCTTTGCCGGTAGTCGGACGTCGAGGGTTAGTGCTGTGTTGTCCCATTACCACTTCCAAACAAACGCAAGAACTTGGCTGCAAATGAATTTTAAATATAAGAACATTCTTTATCTTAAAGTATTGTGTATTATTCCCTTTGGTAGGTGATGATACAGCCTTTGGAAGTTCGTCACCAAAGTGATAAACGCAGTATGGGTCACAACTAGCTGAGGCGAAGGTGAGGAGAGGAGAGGGTATTAGGAACTTTAACGCAACGGCTTCAGTAATGACTGCGAGTGTTTGGGTTGTGGCTTCATATTCGTGAATCTTGAACTCTATGTGGCCACAAGGTGAAGAGTCGTGGTGGTGTGCCAATATGAGACGCGTCCTCCAGACACTGGCCATGACATGTATTACTATCGATTTTTTTTATTTGTTTTTGATAAATAGAGCGATAATCTTTTTTGATAAGCAAAACATGGGCAAACAGCAGTTTATATAGGTTATATATATATATATATATATATATATATATATATATATATATATATATATATATATATATATATATATATATATATATGTGTGTGTGTGTGTGTGTGTGTGTGTGTGTATATATATATATATATATATATATATATATATATATATATATATATATATATATATATATATATATATATATATATATATACACACACACACACACACACACACACACACACACACACACACACACACACACACACACACACACACACACACACACACACACACACACACATATATACGTGGTCATTGTCCCTTTCCCTTCCCCCAAAAAAGCATAGGATAGTATTTTGTTTCGGTTTGAAACAAACGTCAGCGGGTATTTGGATAGTGGCCGAGTCGCGTCATGTTGCAAGAACGCCGGCCAGCGCATTGCTCTTCAGTCTGGCTTGATCGCAATGGAAAGATCGCCGTAACGGATCCCGCAATAAATAATCCATAGAATACACTTCGTTAGCCGTAAATGGCGTGATGCGTCAGCGAGCCATTTACAGATCAGTATTGAGGATGGGGATGCAGTGCTGCTGCTGCTGCGAAAGAGACACTCAGCACAGTTCCATTATGAGGGGAAATATGAACGTATGGTGAGAGATCAAGAAAAGATACCTTATTGTGAAACCTGTGGGCAAAGATGACTAGAATCACCAGCATCTAAGTAGACATGAACACAAGATTGATAGATTTTGTTTATCAAATGTTCCCCATCCTCCGCGTCTCCCTCCCTGCCCGACATTAAATCACCCTGTGAGAATGAGCGCCATTGAGCCGCGGGGCTGCGGGGCGGCAGAGAGAGGCGCCGCTCATGAGGATGCAGGTATTGATGTATTAATGGAGT